>NC_089274.1:18745132-19055632 GCF_963678975.1 Dysidea avara
AATGGGCCAGAGTAGTGTCCTCTCCGGGAGCCCTGGCCTCTTCCGATTCTAGAATTGTATCCTCCCCCACTGTTAGAGGGTTCAGTTCGGAATTGAGTGGAGTTTTTGAGATATCCGGTTGAGGATCTCATTGCTTTGACCTGGTCAACTAAGTCCTTGGATTGTTGTGCGAATTGAGATCCAAATAGCGATGGGGCTGCTCCTTCAAAATTCTTGTCTTCATCCAGTAGTGGGAGCAGAGTTCTGTTCAGGGTGCTGACAATCTTAGTCCGTCTGTAGTGTGATATGTGGGCACTAGCGTTTCCCACCAATTCCATTGCTGCAGTTGCGGCGTTAACAGCTTGGGTATGAGTCACCTCCTCGCCCCTTGAGTTGGCCTCCACAATGGTAGTAAGAGGGGCCACAGCATCCAGGACAAACGATTGAAGCCCTGCTAGTTGGGCATCTAAAGCTTTCGTTTGAGGGGACAACTCCGCCCTCATAAATCCATCCAGCTTGGGAGTCTTTGTCTCTGCTACCTTAGGTAAGGCATAAGCATTCCTGGATTTGAGTTATTGTGCCCTTTCTGTCCTTAAGGCAAACCTCTTTGAAAGGAGGGCCTGTGTGTCGTCGGAGACCTCCACCACTCTGGTTGTGGGTATGGGCTGTGACTCATTATCTGAGTCCCCAAATTCTACTAACCCATCATAGTCGGGGTATTCTGGTATGTCATTCCAGTCTCTCCGTCTGACATGGCGTGAGTGTTGGGAGGTTGAGCGTGTTGATCCGCTTCTGGACTGGGGCCTTCCGCGACTCTGGGAAGGTGGTGGGGACCTGCCCCGTGGTGTTCTGCTCCGGGAACGGGGTGATGTTCTACTCCGAGAACGGGAAGGTGTTCTGCTCTGAGAATGGGAAGGTGTTCTGCTCCGAGAACGAATGGGTGTTCTGCTCCAAGAACGAATGGGTATTCTGCTACGAAAATGAACAGTGGTTCTAGAGTGTCATGTTGGAGTCCTGCTCCGGGAATGTCTTATTGGCGTTCTGCTCCAAGAACATCTTATTGGTGTTCTGCTCCGAGAACGTCTTATTGGCGTTCTGCTCCGAGAACGTTCAGGTGAACGGGAGTCGCTCCTTTTACGATGGCGACGGCGTCGAGATTTTTTAGACTTCTTATGTTTCCGTCTGGATTTGATGGAATTCACCTCTGCTTGTAAGTCGACAAGCTTCGTTGATAGTTCCTGGGTCAATTCAGGTACAGATCGTGACTTGAGCTGTGACACATGTTCGAGCTATGAAAAAGACCGAGGTGGGATTGATTGTGGGTTCCTTTTATACTAACACACCGGAGTGTGCAATAATTAGAGCTGCGAAATAGCTGTTTGAGAATGGAAACTGGCCATACACCATTGATATGTGAGACTGAGCCCTCTGAAATGTAATCTAGTATCCTTCCAAGGTGCCCACACACTTCATCACATGCCTTTTGCATGATCGAGTACGTGGGCACATAGGGACGAGAGTATAGTAAGTGTAGTTTTACAATGTGTATGGCTTCAATTTTTTTCTAAGCTTGTAGTTTTATATGCTTGATTGCACTTCTTTCAATTGAATGTGTAAATATATGTTGTCTTCCATATATGCACTGGGGTTTAACTACCATTCTCAGGGTTTAACTACCATATACTCCCAGTTTTTTACTTTGATGTAGGCTTCAGTGGGATGGAAGTATAAATATCTCCTCTTCTTCCTCATACTAAAAATATGCAACCACCTGTTACCCTGTATGACATAGCTGGCTACCATTTCATCACATGTACACACTTTTCATCTCACAGTACACTTTCTTGAGCCACATACACTCACTCTACCTAGCTCACATGCTGGACAGGAACCTTGTATTCCAAAGTGAGGTTATATTCGGCCTAATTCACTTCATTCAACCAACATAAAATACACAATCATCTTTTTCTTATAACAAGGTACAACAAAATAAAAAGGACATTTACGTGTGTTTATATTGAAATATTTGTTGCACTTGAAACAGTTTTCACCCATGATTGTATTACTGTAGAGTAATGTTCTGTTATGGTTAATATCATTGCTATTGTGATAAAATCATGATATGATAACTGTATTGAGGCTATTTTTACACTTTGTGATATGTTGAGTTGATGAGATATATCATGTTGTTTGCAAAATACAATACCATCAATGTAACTGTCTTACAACAACAAATTACATTCAAGCCATGGTTCACACAATGTAGTGATAATATCAATTATCATGATAAATACTCCCACAATATGTTGTGGTACGCTTTTCAGTATAAATTGCCCAATGCTGGTTATGGTGACTGTTCTATTAGAGTATCTGAATTGTACCTGTTTGACTGCATCATAAACCTTGAAATTGTTTCCATAAAATGACTGTGTGTGTCTTTGTCTTTCTAAATCCACATGAGCAAAATATTTATGCTAAAAACAGTCTGTATGTGAGAAATACAGGCCATGTAGAGCCTGTATGAATCTTTCAGATAGGTGAGCATTGCTTTAAGGTGCTCTTCATTTTCATACACGGACATGCCTCAATTCAACTTAAGGAATTTGCCTTTCCTAGTAGCCTACAAGGCTATATAGCTACACTTTTTAATCCTCATTGGAAAATCATTTTAGAAACTTGCTTCATTCGTGTTTCAACTTTCTCTCAAGAATTTCTATAAGAACACAAGAGAACTCTAAAACAGTAGATAAGATACTTCTGTGCATATCCTATAGTTTAAAGTGGTTTGTTCCAATAGTGCTTCCTTCTAGCAGCAGTTGGTTTATTTAATTTAGCAAGGAATTGTTAAATGAATTATTAATTGAGGTAGGATTGAATTGGGTGATTGCTTGTAAATTAAATGTTGTACTGTGATAATCCCTTGTATTATAGGGATCACAAAGATGAAAATGACAATGATGTTATTGATGATGATGGTGTGGGGGTTGACTGGTGTGGTGTGCGGTCAAGATGATGATGATGATGATGTATCATTGAAGTATTACAGAGCTAATCACCTGTATTCTGTTGTCAACCAGTGGTCAGAATACTTTGATCCTGTTTTGATGATTAATGTATGGAGGAGAATGATTGAAGAAACTACTGAACCACTGGATCAAGATAGTTGTTTGATGGGATTGTATCATATTGTGACAGCCTTTATCAACAATGATACTGATGCTACTAAATATTTTGACTCTTGGGGTAAACCAGGTACTGCACTTCTTCAAGGCAGCATCATCTACTGGGGCTATTATGATGAGTGTATCAACTTGCAGGATACTGCAATAAACAAAACTGGGTATTGCCGATTTAAAATTATTGCTGCGTCTAACGTTTCTAGGCAGTCACTATCGCTTGAAGTAGGATTATGTTATCCATGGCAATGTTCACCTGGTGAATTCAGTAAGATCATAAATAATTCACTGATTCAAATTAATGAATATATTAATAGTAGTGGTCTATTGCCAGCATCAGTTTATTTTACTGTGGACCCTACCATTCCAGTTTATTGTCCTTGGCGTGACTTAGATTATGATGCTGGTACCATCATCATGTTGGTGGTGTGTGGTTTGTTGGTTGTTCTGGCTTTGTTAGGTAGTCTAGTTGATGGAGTAGATTGGTATTATGAGGAATGGTGGGTCAAACCAAACAGCAGTGATGACTCCAGTATTACAGACAATGTAGCTAATGGCCAAACAAGTGGTTATTCAAGTATAGCAAGTGACGAGAACTCTGAGTACACAAATGAAGGTGAAAGTAAGTATAAGAAGGTCTCACGTAGAAGGTCAGCTAAATGTAATCCACTCAGTTTGAGCAGAGATTTTCTGCGATGTTTTTCTTTGTACAAAACTGTTCCTGCAATCTTGGCTACTCATCAGCCAGAAGGAGCCATCACTTGTCTCAATGGGATAAGAGTTATTGGCATGTTTTGGATTATACTATCTCATGCTTTTGTAAATGGGACTAACTTACAAATTGCTGATAATCCCTTATATGTAAAGCATCATTCATATACACGGTTTACATTTCAAGTAATCTCTAATGGATTTCTTGCTGTTGACAATTTTCTGTTACTGAGTGGAATGTTAATTACTTATTTGGTGCTAAGAGAGATGGACCGTCGTAAAGGAAAGATACCAATGGTCTTTTTTTATTTGCACCGATATGTTCGTGTCTCTCCTCTTTATTACTTTGTGTTGTTCCTGTGGTTTAAAGTAGTCCCTCATCTTGGGCATGGACCAAATTGGCTCTATACTGATCGTCACAGCTGTGACAAATATTGGTGGACCAATGTGTTATACATAAACAACTTTCACCCTGACTATAACAACATCTGCTTCATCATATCATGGTACTTGGCAGTAGACACACAATTGTTCATCTTTGTTCCAATATTTCTTTATTTACTCTACTACTATTGGCCAGCTGGAGTGGCAGCATTATTAGCTACTTTGTGTGCTAGTTGGACTACTACTGGAATAATTGCTGGTGTCAACGAGTATAATGCTAATGCGATTAAAGATGCTTTTAGCGGAATCTACGGCACTGGTGTGTTAGAGTATCCTGATTCTCGGACAGACATTTATGAGAAACCATACTGCCGAGCTGGTGCATATTTGGTGGGTATGCTGCTTGGATTTGTTTTGCACAAGAAATGGGAGCCTCCAAAGAATCTACGAGTTCGAATACCATTTTATGGAGTCATGTGGATATTAGCAGTAGTGTTGTGCATTACACCTGTGTATGGACTGTATGGGAGTTTCAATGGTCACGAGTTTTCAGATTTTGAGAATATCACTTACTACATGTTCAGTGCTACAGGATACAGTATTGGTCTCTCATGTGTGATCTATGCATGTCATAATGGTTATGGGTTCATCATTAACACCATCTTATCATGGAAGCTCTGGGTCCCCCTTGGTCGATTGACGTTTGCAGCTTACCTCATCCATGTGCCATTGTACATCTTTTATTTTGCTACTCTGCAAACAAGAGTTTTGATGACTGATTACTTGACTATGCTGGCAGTTATTGCTAATATAGGATTAAGCTATTCAGTGGGGCTAGTCATTGTGGCTTTGGTTGAGTATCCTTTTGCTTATTTAGTGCTGTTTGTATACAAGGTATTTGGATTTGATTTTGAAAAGGACAGGAAAAATCAAAAGAGGAAAGCTTTGTCAGCAAACTAATTTGTAGCCAATTAATTGACATGTAGATATGTTTTGTTTCAATAGTTCTCATTTTTCTTCAATTTTCCATTCACACCCCACATCATTGATTATTCTTGTACATATTACTTCAAATCATTCAAAATTAATATTGTTAATTACAGTGGTAAATAGGGTATGCAAGTGGTCTACCATGTTTCTCCAACTTTTTGTTTATGGTGTTAACTGATAACAGAGGTTCATGTATTGCATGCAAATAGTCTATGTGACATTCAGATTACATGTAGTACTGTGATATAGTAGTAACTCAAGGGCATATTTAAGGTGGTTTCTTGGGCTTCTGGAAACCCCCTCTAAAATTTTAACTTATGTTACAGCAGGATTCAACCCAGAATATTAAGCTAGGGGGCAAAGTAAGCTGCTTTGGATTCTAGGGGGCTCTGGGGGCATGCTCCCCTGAAAAATTTAGGTGTAAATATACTAAATTTTGGTGAAATTTTACTGTGGTGCCATTGAATATTGTCCATTCAATTATAGTACTTTGGGATCAATGAAACCTTTTCACTTATGCATTAGATATAAACCTGGGGGGGGCCAATAGCTGACCTAGGGGGCACAGCCCCTCCCCCCCCCATGAGGAACACTGACTATCTTAGTATGGCGGCACAAAATTATTGTACATGCAGGAACAGAGCAATATAGCTACAGTTTAATAGAAAACTTACATTGGTTCCTCAAACCAATAATATTTAGGGATACTAAAGATCAAGATGCTATATTCAGATATATTCTTAATAGAGCAGTCAATAGAACATGCATAAAGAAATACAATAATTTAATAAATCTTGAAGGTTAAGTAGCTAAATCTTAAGATTTTTCATTTCAGTTGGAGAATTTGGACCACTATAATAACTGGATTATGACCACTGCAGCCAATTAATCAGGTTTCTGACTCCCTGCTTCACAGACTTACTGTTAGCCTCCTTGCAGGTCCCTAGAGGGATAGTTGTCAAATTATGAATCTATAAATTTTGAAGCATTTTAGTATTCACAATCTCACAGCCTGTACCTATACTATATACCAAATATGGAAACCACCTTGCTGGATATCCCCTATCATTTGATGACTCAACCTCAGAAATGTAATATTAAATTTTGTACATACCTATTTTTGACTAGTGCATTCAATGGTTCACCTATGTTACTATTATATCTGTTGTGAGGATCTCATTAGTACATAGTGACAGTAATCTCAGAATATCAGGGCTTGTAGCTTTTGTAAGTGAGAAAGTAAAGCTGCATGGAGTAATTTTTATTTGGTAAATAAGATACACAAATCAAAATCATTAATAAACTAAGGGTGAATTTAATTTCTCTCTAAATCCTTTGCAGATTTTAAATATAATTGTACTATATAGTGTCTTACCCCATCAGGGGCTTACTAATTAATAAAAAAATGAAATGAAAATAGAGTTATAACTTAAGGTGAATTTACCAGGAGCTTAACATGGATACTCTCCCCCTTATAAACTCTTGCAAAACATTTAGTTTATGGCATGCTAGAATTGTACGGGCTAAGGTTGAATGGGTTTTGTGTGTGTGTGTGTCTGCCAGTGTCTAACTGCATGGATAGCTCCCTACTACTATATGTAACTCCAAATAGCTACATCCATACAATCTTAAAAATGATTGTAACCAAAATTGTGGGGCTGAGCTACTTGTCTTAATCCCTTAAATTGAACGTGTGTATGTGATTAGAATATAGCAAAGTGAAAAATGAATGTCAAAATCATAAATCATTAACTATACATGTTGGACCACTCCAAGTAGTTACAAGACATTAAAACACACAGACCAAATTAAAAATACCACTAGCTACCAATGTTATATTGTGTCTCAACTTCGCTAAACTTATGAAGGACTTTTTCTTTAAGCAACTGCTTTTTGTCATCAGATAAGAAAGCAGCGTCAACACCATTTAGCACCTGTAAAACATAAAACCAACACACTATAAAACAAATTTACTGATAGAACTTACAGATAGTTTTATCTGCTTGTAGTTTAGTCCAAACTCATTACTAGCCATAATGTAATCATCTATAAGGGTTTTCCTCATGACACAGGGATCATCAGAGTTGATAGAGAAATTGACCCCATCACTACTGAACCTACAATAATCCATGATACTACCTACACACAGAACAAGAGGCCACCGCCATGTTAACCTTTGTATTGCATGGGGTGCACCCAATCTCTGGGAGCCAGTATGAATACTGGATAGTGGACACAACTGCCAATTGAAACAAGCAGCACATGATCATCATGTGCATGAAATACATTGTATATTGTATTGTAGTCAATATGGAATGCTCACATGAGCAAGTGGTCCGAAGTACTGCATGCAAAATAAAATTTCGCGACTTTTACATTTGCTGGTGATTATTCATAAATGAAGCTTAGTGACTCTCTAAAACATGCAAGTAAACTAATATCACACAAAAGTTATTAAATTTACAGCAGGTTTTATACATATATATATACATCCATGCATGCTTTAATCATAACTATCAACTAAGACACATCAAGCATAAAAAAGTGCCACACAAACAATTAACTGTTTGTTGCAAAAGATAGAGGTATTCAAAAAGAACAGTCATTACACTCTAATAGAGCAGTCACATGTAAAAATAAATATTGTCAGTGCAAATAATATGAAAATGCTTTATCCTTAACTAGAGAATTACAAATACATGCAAAACTTTTATCAACAAACTCCCTGCCTCCATTAGGACACTATAAAGTTAACTATATATTTCTGCTCCACTGCCTGCCTGGTCATTTTAAGGAACTGTGCAATCATTTTGTACACATCTTTAAGCCATACAACTGCTACACAGTATCTATATAAAGCTTTATGTATATCAGTAGACATTACCTCAAAGTGAACATTAGATTTCTTAGCTATTGTGAAAATATCCTCATCCTCCAGCACCCTGTAGCCATGACCTATCCTCTCAGCTCCCAATACCTCAATTGCCTATAACATATTATATATATATATATATATATATATATATATCATTCATTATAAAGAGTTGTGATAACATATACTCACTCGTTTAACATTAGCTGCAGGGCCTGCCTCCCCGGCATGAATGGTGATGTGTAATCCAGACTGCTTAGCTCTCTACAGACCATAAAGTTGACGAGAGTCAACAATGAATGTGGTAGTCACTTTGAAAGCATCAATGTGTAGTTGATGCATAGGAACCATCTCATCACCAGCAATGTCCACTGCCACCACACCCTTGTCACGATAGCGTAGCGCTAAGTCAACCATATCAGCTGCTTGTTCTGTAGAAATTACCATACAACTAAAATATTATCACAAGGGGGTTTATCACCTGTATAAGGAAAAGGGGGAAAAGTGGCTTTAAATATAACAAAACAGTATGAGGCCAAGTGTATGAGTATTTTTAAAGAATATTCATGTATTACTGAAATATCGCAGTAAAGTGATGGAATAACAAGAAATTGGTGAAGTCTGAATTTCTAGGTGCTGTGTTCATGAAGTTCAGAATTCTTTAGCAATATTACATGTATTTAGCAATATTACATGTATTTAGCAATATTACATGTATTTAGCAATATTACATGTATTTCAATTAACCCTACACTAACCAGGTGCATTGGTGGTAAAACTGATAATCATGTTGATGTCAATCCCAAACTCTTTTTTTCCCTTGTCTAGACCACTCACTATAGCGTCCATCACTTCATCATTGGTCAGTGTGATTTTGTCAGCTGCCATTGATGAGTGGGCCAACAATGGAGGATTAAACCTCAACTCTGAGTACAGCACTCCTGCCTGATAGCTGGCCTTACTGAAATCATAAGCAACCATCTCTAGTGCTTTACTTGAACCACTAAATATAACACCAAATGTTAGTTAAACATTCTAATAGTGTAGTCACAGCTACTCACCTGATGATAGACTGAATGGTACCAAACGGTTTCAAGAAAATTGCCAGAGATGGTTGTGGTTCACTCAGACTAACATGACTCCAAAATTCCTCCATGTTGTCACAAGGCAAAGGCACTTCACGTTCCCTATAACAGTACACACATAATATGTCTTAATATGATGTCACAGGTTACCTGGCTATAGTGATGAGTGTCTGTAGTTGGCAAGCTCCAGCTAAATGAACATGTAGCTCCACCTGCACATGCAGACAACAGATATTATGTGTAATTTAAAGGGAAATATAAATTCCCACATATCTACAAGGGTGAAAATCTGTTCTTATATTATCTGTGGAAACCCTACATCAGTTATTCAGTATATAGTGCATAGGGAGTGTATAAACTGTGGAATGGACTACTGGAATGGAATTTTTAAAATTTCAATATCATTTAGTTTTTTTACATCTAAAAAAGTACAACTCCCCCCTTAAATAAGCAAATAAATAGGGATGCTTTCTGACATAATTGTGAAAGAGACTCATTGTAAGCATTTGCAAGACAGTCTCATTTCACGTGACTTTACCCAAAGATTTTTGCTTAGGCTCCTAGGTTAGGGGTAAACACCTCATACAGGCTCTGCCTTCTGTGTCCGCCCTCCACTGCCTAACTGATAAAGTTGATAATAAATAAATGAATACTTCATTATACAGTGAATGTACTTTTACAATGCATACATGTAATCAGCTAGCTAGCTAACTTTTTATCATTTGGGAACAAGGGTTAAGTCAAGAGTATTCTTGGTATTCCCAATAAACTGCTATTGTGCATGTTCATAACTGACTTTACAGTACATTACATTGGTAAACTGTGTCTATGGTGCGGTGAATTATGCTAAAAGAGCTGACTTCAAGGGAAATCCTATTTATTTGTTTACTTACGGGGAGGAGTTGTACTTATTTGGATGTAAAAACTGATAATGAACTTTAAAAAATTCCATTCCAGTATTCCACTATTCTAGTAGTCTATTCCACTGTTTATACATTCCCATATTACATGTGTCACTAACAGAGCTGTGATATCCAAGTAAACGATTGTGGACACTTTATGTATATGGCTTCATATTCAGCTTGCATAAACACGTTACGTTGACACTGCACTTTGATTGCCAACATATTGCACATTTGGTGTTTAACACCTTACTGGACAATATGGTAGTTATTGTCCAGGCAATAATTGTCCAAGTAAATATGCTTCACTGGGATATAAGTGATATTAAAACCTCATTAACTTTCAAAGATCAAACATACTATGCATATCATGTTCTAACAGTTGTTGTTTACCTGACTTGTTGATCTAAACAATAATTATCACTTAGTTCTTTGCTGGGTGCGCACACCATAATATAATCTGAATCATGTCATATAAAAAGGTCCACTTTTCTCTTCTAAAAGAACCTACCTAGATAAAAGTCTGGCTATGGCTCTGCAAAACTATAGCCAGTGTTGGGCAAGTTACTTTGTAAAAGTAACTAGTTACATATTACATATTACTTGCAACAGAACTATTTAGTTACAGTTACATATTACCCATAAAATAAAGTAACTGTAATAATATTACATATTATATTACTTTGTGTCCACAACCTTAAACTGTCACGTGTGAAACTACCACCTTATCACGTGACATGATTGCGTTGTTGAACAATGTGCAAATCTTGGTTATAAGTAAGAAGCTAGTGAATAAGCTTCATTCAGTAGGCCTCGTTACTTCGTTGTGGTTAGGCGTTACTCAGAGGATTACTAACGAGATTAGTAACTTCGTTACTTTTAGTAATAATATTACGTCATATTAGACTCGTTACAGTAATTATATTACTTAGGTAACGCGTTACGTTTGTAAGTAAAGTATCTTGCGTTATATTACCTGTTTTCATAGCGTATTTCGTTATATTACTTTGTTACCACAAAAGTAATAATATTATGTAACGCGTTACATAAGTAACGCGTTACTCCCAACACTGACTATAGCAATGCAGCTTGTATTGAAATAATTTACTTTAGCATACTTTGCTACAGATATTTCTGAGTGTGAACCAGACTATCCAGATAAGGGAGGTTCCACTCTAGGCTGTTTGCTGATTGCTACAATTTCAGGATATTGACTCCTGCAAGCTGCCATTTACAATCACCTTGTCCTGTTGAAAGTTGGGGGTGTACCATGTACTATTGCAAATAAACGCCCTGTGGCACATTGCATGGTAGCCTAAGTCTACAGCAGACTATGCTGTTGCTGCGTTCTTACTGGAAGCAGCTGTTGTTTTGTTCTGTAGCTGCTTTTTACATGTACAGCTGTCAGCTGATGGCTATCTGCAGCTACCGATGGCATGCAACTGTTGCTGATACTAGGTAGCTGTTTATTGTTAGCTGCATGCTGTATATTCTGTCAATTATGACCTGTTATCAGCCAGCGATATATTTATATTTATGCTATAATGTGTGTATACCAATCTGCAATGATTCTTTTAGCTAGAGATTTATGACCACAAAAACCTGTAGTGTTATCCCACTATCCGTCCACCTTGAGTGCTGCTTATTGCAAGCATGAACAAGAGAAATAATGATAAAACCATAGATACTACACCCACGGGGGGTGTAGTATCTATGATAACACAAATAATTAAATAATATAAATACGCTTATGCGCCCCTCTGGTATATCCCTATTTAATAAATGGGGTTCCCCACCAGAATAAGAAACAGCCACACTAGTACTTCTAGTTACAGCTCAAGATAGTCAAGTACATTTTACGGTAAGAAAACAGTGTCTGCATACCTTTGGAATGGAACAGTACAGTTGCGGAATGTTTCGCGGAACAGCTGACATTTCTATCGATAGTTTCGATTATGGTTTATGTCCTATCACGTGCGCACCACAAAGAAGTAAACCTCGGCAGAGATAATAGAGGGGCGCGTATACTTATTATCTCTGAGCTCGGGAACGTCGCACAACAGATTTTGAAACTGATTTCTTTAACATTTGTTGAAATTGTGAGCCTGAGTGTAGAAATCATAAGCTGCCAAAAGAAACCTTTTGAAGTTGTGCTAGCTAGTGCTGTTTTATAAGTATGCAATTATTAAAGTGGCAAATACCATGCAATATAATAGTAGCTAAACCCTTATCTTTTTTCCCCAACCTCTCTTTGCAGGCTGTCTAAGTTGATTCTCGAGGTTTTTTTTTTTTTTTTTTTTTGCACATCGCAATGATGGCAGCAGCACTTAGCAGCAGCAGCAGTAAACAGGAGCAAGCAGTACAAGTAACAGCAACAGCAGTAAACAGGAGCAAGCAGTACACTACAAGTAACAGCAACAGTAGTGTGCAGCAGTAAACAGTAGCAAGCAGTAGTTGCAGCAAGCAGTAGTTGCAGCAAGCAGTAGTTGCAGCAAGCAGTACAAGTAACAGCAACAGTAAACAGTAGTAAGCAGTAGTGGTGGCAAACAGTACAAGCAGTAGCAGTAGCAGCAAAAGCAAGATCAAGTATATAGTATAGAAAGTAGTAACAGCAGAGTAAGCATGCATGCTACTGCATGCTGCAGCAAGTAGAATAAGCAGTAGTAGCCAAGCATTAACAAGCAACAGTAGTAGCAGTATAACAGCAGTAAGCAGTCTTTTAAGAAGTTCCGTAAATTATATATGTTTTGAGGATTCATTCACACATAGTATAGAGGTTCAACACAGTAAATGTTTCTAGTGATGCTAAATAATATTATAACTGCTAATAACTTCACAAGATGAGACTTATTCCTATTGCATGGTCACCAGAAAACTGCATGTGTATATATTTTGAGGATACCTGCAGCAATCAGAGGCGGATCCAGAGTTTGGAAAGAGGGGGGGCACCTTTCTAAAAAATAGTTGAAGACCAAAAAAACTTGCTGAAAACCAGTTGACGACCAAAAAAAAAAAAAAAGGTCACGACAATAATAGCTAGTTATCCTTACCAGCTATGTCACGTCTGTTATGTAAAATAAAATCCTATTTATAGCTTCATAGGTAAGCTACACTGCCTCATGAACATTGTGACTGCTTTATTAGAGTAATTGACTGCTCTATTAGAGTATCTCGATCTTGTATGCAATTTCTTGAAGGGGGGGGCATTTGCCCCAAATGCCCCATCCTGGATCCGCCACTGGCAATGTGAAATGCTCTTGCCAAACCACTTGCATGCAGAGCCAATTGGACCATGCCAGACAGTACCTACAAAATTTTGCTACAAGTATGTCTGAAATTTTGTTCTTCAACATTTTTTATCACAATTTCAGTTGTCACTTGATTACATGCAGCATTTATATGCAAAGTGAATCCATGCATGGTAGCTTTGGCATCGAATAGTTATAGTGTGCAATAGATTATGTGTATTCAATGGGGTTTACAGGTTTTCAGTATTATTGTCTTCTTGCAGACCACCATAATTATAATGAGACAGTAATATGTTCTCTGAACTGCTACCTATATGAGTCACCGGTCTGCCAGTGGAAAAAAAAATCTGTATTCACCACTTGTATTGTTGGCAATATAATAGGTTCTTGATTATGCGAGCAAACACTATACTATACCATGCAGTATGGCTGTTGTTTCCTCTTTAATAGTGCATGAAAGATGATGTTATTGACGATGATGGTGTAGGGGTTCACATGTGGTCAAGATGATGTATCATTGAAACAGTATGAAACCGTCCAAACAGAGCACTTTGATCCTGATTTTGATGATCCATATTTTGAAAATGGTTGAAGAAGACACTGAAACACTGGATCAAGGTACTGAATCATTTGATGGGCCCCGGATTGCATGTGTCTCATTGTGATTGCCTTTGTAAACAACAATAGCTACTGTTGCTGCAAAATATTTTGACTAAACTGGAGAAAGCAATTCTTAAGGGCAACATTGCATGACTATACTGGGAAATTAATCTGAAGGTCACTGCATTGTCGATTCAAAATTCTTGCTATGACTGATTCTTCTTAGTAACCAATCTTTATTACACTTAAGGTAGGTTCAATGGTTACAAGTTTTTAGATTTTGAATATTTTTGAGAATATCACTTACTTCATGTTCAGTGCTACAGGATATAGTATTGGTCTCTCATGTGATCTGTGCATGTCATAATGGTTATGGGTTCATCATTAACACCATCTTGTCATGGAAGCTCTGGGCCCCCCTTGACATTCACAACATACTTCATTATCTTGTGATATATTTTATATGGCTCTAACGTTTCATAATGATCGATGATGGTATTGTTTACAGTAACTGTGAGACTGAGCTATTGTTCTGCACTGATATTAGCATCTTCTGTTAGTTCTCATTTACAAATCTGTTAGCAATGGCTTACTATATGAGATTGGTAAAACAAGCCAACAAGGCGAATAGGCAAAAAGCAAAATTAACAGAATGATGTTGTCATTCCATACATCCATCCCTATAGCAATGTAAGCACAGTAATATATGTCCTTTCCCTTATATGCATATAAAATTAGAATTGAAACTATCATATATATATATATATATATATATATATATATCAGTGCTGCCCCAATAAGGACTTACCTGTAAATGCAGGGGTTAAAAAATGAAATTATTATTTGTACAATTCATGTAGTTAAAGAACAGTCCATAGGATACATGCATCAATATTTCACCTTGAAATGTATTTGCAAATCAGTCCCCCTCTATAAAAGAATTACACAGTACAGCATTGTGCACTATTTTAATAAAATAATTTCACATACAGTGCTGACGTATACAAAAGCTATATTGTGCATTCCCTTTACATTATCAAAATGCTAAGTTATCAATAATCACAAAATGCATTAAAAAGTTCTATTTCCAATACTTTTCAGAAATTTACTCTTGCTGTTATGCATTTACTACAAAAGTAAAATACATACACTATATAGCTTCATTTTTTATAAATTGTTAACAAGGTACATGTTTTCACCATATCATCATTAGATGTGTCATGTTTACCAGACAAACCACCAATGAAAAGAAATTTGTTTTCCAATATATGAACTGATCTGCCCATGTAATACGCATTGGGGACATCTCCCACGTAGTCCCAGAATTTTGTATCAGGATTGTACATGTGAATATGAGGAGTCAGTTTGTATACCGGATCATCATCATCTGGTTCTTCAGTCAGATAGTCCCCAGTAAAAGTTATCAGATGACCTTGATAGTGGTTGAGAGAATAAGAGCAGTAAGGCATGTCAGGTAGCTTGTTCCAAACTTGACCAGTATTAGTGGCATTATTGCTCTGTAGTAATTCCGGTAGTGATGCAGCAACCACACTGACAGTAGTAAAACCTACTTCATTGTCTGTTCCGGTAGCTATATAAAGTTGATTATCAACAAGTAATGGAACTGACTTGCATACAACATGTGGTAGTCTTTCAACTACACTCCACTGTGAGCTAGCAAGATTGCCATCATTTATGTGCAGGACCTCAACTACTCTGGTAAGAGTGTAGGGATCAAAAGAAGTTGTCCCACCAACTACAATAACCACACTTTGGTATGAAACTGATGTACAATGACACCTTTTAGTAGGCATATCAGGGTATGTAGTGAGCCAGCTGTCTATTCCATTCCAAAGAAATACTGAGTTAAACAATGATATTACACCACTACGTTTTGTATATCCCCCTATGGCTAACAACTGCTTCATATTATGAACAGCTACTAAACTAAATTTAGCACAAGGTAGGGGTGGCAGAATGGCCCACTGATCTTTGTCTGAATCATACACAAGTGGATCGATATATGAGCCGTTGGAGTCCTCCACTGATACGTATACTTTACCGCTCAGTTCAGTAATGGAAGTAACCCATCTCTTTCCAGGCATATCTGCACATTGTTGCCATAATTTTGAGAGGTTGTTCCAGAAAATGGTACTACTTTTGCTGCTCTATATAATGCACAAGCACAATAAATAACAACAGCTTGAAAAAAAAAAAAAAAAAATATATATAGACTATGCATTGCACGTTCAACTTAAACAAAACACTTTTCATTAGTCACCCAGGTAATATAACATGGTCCATCACATTTTGACGAAGAATACCCTTGACCACTGGATTTGACTCCTTTTGTGACAAACCCAGTGGCATGCTTTTAGTACAAAAATCTTATAGTGACAGCATATACATACTATAGTCTTTTATGTAGGAAGACTACCAAGTCAAAAATATTTCATATAACATCCTAAATTGAGTTAGTTTAATATCTTGACGGGGGAAACTTTCGTAAGTGCATGTGTTTTGAATACCATTGACCATAAAGGTATTTTGACAGGCTACTATGGTTATTTGATTCTTCATGCCATAGTTCAGTATATAAAACACTCATGAAGGCATTACATTTTCAAATGTTTTTTTTTACATACACTGGAAACACTGCTACATAATACTACATTTGAGTAGATGTATACTACTACATAGCACACAAGAGCAAGAAACCCAACTTGTGTTGTGCTACTAAATGAATTGCTAATTGGAGGATGAAACGAACCGTTAATTGCATACAGGTGAAGAAGCATTGAGCCACAAAATGACATAGTTTGTGTACCTTCAACATGTACACACACAAAATTGATGCAGATTTCCTTCCAAAGTGCTCTGAAAACCGGCACCTCATCATTACCAGTCAGATGTCACCTTCTAGGTGAATATACTTCTATCCTTGCAGTTGGTGGCAATACCGTCAGGGTCACCATCAAAGCCTGTCACACAGCACAATATGTACAGGAGTGCACATGACACACTCCACAGTTATGATGCTGCATGAAAGGGCAACCATGAGACAAAACCAAGCATTACTTGGTCTCAAAATCTTGAGTCACAATACACACATGCAGTTTTATTTCTGTGCATTTCAGTAAAGTCTTGCAGGGTAGTTATCATCATATTGTGCGTGTAACTTGTAGGCATTAGTGACTGTCATGGAACGAGAAGTTTAAAAGATCATCATATCATGGTATTTTTGAATATAAAATAAGGTTGAAAAATGAAAACAACAAAATTTCAGCTATAGTATTCCTAGGTCACGTGAAGGTCAACACAGAACAGGTCGTCACCAAATCATCATTTGAGCATGGATCATGTGTACCTGTCAGGCCTCCTATAAACAGAATTTTATCCTCTCTTATGTGAACTGATCTTCCAATGTAATATCCACAGGGAACATCTCCAACATAGTCCCATGACTTTGTATCAGCATTGTAGATGTGTATGTGTGGAGCAAGCTCAAACACTGGCTTGTCCTCATCTGGTCGCTCAATCTGATGGTCTCCAGTAAAGGTCACCAAGCGCCCCTGGTAGTGACTTACAGAAAACGAGGCATACGGCATGTCAGGTAACTTGTCCCAAACTTGACCACTACAAGTGTTGCTAGAGCTCTGCAGCAATTCAGGGAGAGATGCGGTGACTATACCACAAGTACAGTGATGCTTTCTGTCATATCCCACGGCAATGTACAACTGGTCATCTACAACAAGAGGGATCGCACTGTATAATGCATGTGGTAATGGCTCTACAGTACTCCAGTATGAGTCAATAGGATGAGTGTTATCGATGTTAAGAATTTCTACTGCATTTGTAACAGCTGGATTGTTATTAGTATGGTCACAAGAAGGTATGCCACCTGCTACAATAACTCTCAACTGGTGACTAATGGCTGAAGAAATATACCACTTGGTGGGCATGTCTGGATATGTAGTAAGCCACTCTCCTTTCTGATCCCACAAAAACACATCACCACAGACAATTATTTCATTATTATGTTTTGTAATTCCTCCAATTGCTAACACTTGCTTTTTACAGTGTACAGCTACCAAGCTAAACTTAGCACAAGGCAGAGTAGGTAATATGGCCCACTGATCTTTGTTGCAATTGTATACTAATGGATCAGTGTATGAACAATTGCCATCCATCACTGCAATGTACACCAGCCCATCAAGTTCTGCTACAGAAGTGACCCATCTCTTCTCTGGCAAATCCGCACACTGTTGCCATGTAAGTTTGAAGCTGCTCCAGAAATTAACACTGCTTTTGCTGGTCTATATATAAAAGATAGTTGGAGTAAGAAACTGTCAATGCCAAATCAAAGCTCAAACAGTATTAAAAACAGTTTGATAATACATAATGCACTTTTGCTGCTTGCCAGCCCGACCACAGTCGAAAGATTAGAGACTAAATGGTGCATCGTACAACCACCATTTTATGTCACAATAACAAACTCACAGGTGGTACATACCTTATTGGGATGTCTGCCTTGCTTTTACTTTTTAATCTCCAATCCTATTAGTTGTTGTCTTCCTCAAGAAACCATATTAAGGTGTAAATTTTCCGATGCTTTCCCTACGTTCATATAATTTAGATACCAAAAAACTTGAAGCGGTTATACTACTGTAGATAAATAGCTCACACATAGCAATCAGTTTTGCTATAGAAAGCAGAACCTGGTGACCACACTCCCTTAATGATCTATTCTACTTGGGGCTCAGCAGTAAGATCAAGATACTATAATAAAACAGTCACTCTAATACAACAGACATGTACAATATTCTGATAGAACGGTCACTTTGCTATAAAACTAATCCATTTAACAATTATTTATTTTTAACATGTATATAATGAAGTAGAGATCCAAACAATAAAAAGTGGTGAGACATGGTAGTATTACAACATAACTATGTGGGAAAATCCCTATTTTGCGATGAAAAATGTTATAACATGCCAATGGGTATTTTTCCACAGAGCTTTGTTGTAAAGCCATCATATCTCTTACTTTGTTTGGATCCTTACTTCATAAGATTTTAGGCACACACTTTTTGTAGTCATAACTCAAGTTGCACCATTATAAAGTTAACAAACAAGTATACAGATATACCCTAATATAAAAGTCAACTATGCAGTCAAAGAAGGGTATACTTGATTGGTTTGTAGAAAGAATAAAACTGATACCACTCAGCGTTTCCCCAAACTGTGTATCTTACCACTATGCAAAGTCTCAACATCCCACTTCTCACCATAATTAATTCTAATACTTTTGTGTTAACCATCAGGTGCAACCGGGAGCTTATGAGCCGCCAAAGGAGCATGAAACTTACTCTGCCTGCCGGGTGCCAAATTCATTAGTGATTAGTTTCCATATAAGGAGAGATCTCATTAGTCAATGCCGTATACTAATTGTGCACGACACTCGTAGCAATTTATTCAAAGAATGTGACGTAATTTGGATTGTGATGGAAATGAGTTTCATGCTCCTTTGCTGCCTTCGGCGGCTCATAAGCTCCTGGGTTAGGACAGAGTCTTCAAACAGAGCATTATAGTATTATTCAAAACAGTGGATCCTCGGTTATCCAAACATCAGTTATTCAAATGCCCTGATTATCCGAATGCCAAAATTGACTGTTCAATTTGAGTATTTCATTGATAAGTACACATTCCTAATAGAATGGACCTTTGTTATTAGGTATGCCAAGACATTAATTTTTTAAACTAGGCGTGCGCCCGATTTGCTGAAATTGTTTTCGTAAAAACGTGTGTGTGTGTGTGTGTGTGTGTGTGTGTGTGTGTGTGTGTGTGTGTGTGTGTGTGTGTGTGCGTGTGTGTGTGTGTGCGTGTATCTATGTTTGTTTGTCTGCACGTACCCACGTGAGCAAAAATGTTAAAAATGATAAAAAGCAGCCAGGATGTAAGAATTGAAAGCTACATTAGTTAAACTTCCACACACATAAACTTTACTCTGAGGTGGTTTCTTCTCGGCGGTCTCAAATACTGGTATGGTGACTCTTCATATATTTCTTAACGGTCTCCCTTTTTGGTTTTATAGACGTTTAACAACTTAAAAACAATGTTGAAGGCCTACCAGAGGTAGCGTCTACTTTGAGTTGAAAGGGGAGCATTACCCATACTTACACGAATGAAAATGAAGGGCAGCCTCGAGGCTTTCTCTATACAATTTACACAAGAAAACACGAGACACACTATAAAACAGTTGAGAAGATATTTCTGTGTGTAATTTGCAGTTTAAAGTGGTCTGTTATAGTTACGCTTCCTTAGCAGTGCATAGCAATGTAATTACCGGATTATAAAATAATTACAAAATATGCTTAATTGCAGTATTTACAAATCTAATTATCTAGCTGAATTAATAATAACAAGAATATAAACTAAATTATATACATGGTTGTGCCCATTTAGTAGAATGGGATAGTAATAATTGCATGGGCGCCTGGTTTTTAGAAGTAGCATTACATCAACTTGTTTTGTATATGTTATAAGTCAGCAGACTTCAGTTATCCAAACAAATTCACTTTTCTGGACACTTTTGGATAGCCCTAGGACTGAAGATATTTGGAGAACTGAGGATCCACCGAAATTTAAACATTTAAATAAAGTTTTGATAAGCTTCCTACTTATATCCATTACAAAAGGTACTTGACTATGATAGATACCTGTAAATGGGCAGGTTGAGAACTTGAAGATATCTTCAGCTTGGACACTTCTGACGTTAATGTATCCACCTCACTTTTTAAATGTTGTACTTCAGTATCTTTACTCAGTAGTTCAGCCGTAGCTCTACACAGTTTGGCAGCTTGATTTGCCTGTTGCTTTTCAGCCTCCTGCAGTCTTAGTTGTGCTTGTAGTAAGTTATCTGGTAAGGTAGACTGTCTGTTGACTACTAGTGTCTCTAGCTGGTCACATACTTCTTCAGCAGTCGGCCGATCAACTGGAACATTCTCCAGACAACTTGTGATCAAAGGCATAGTCACATCTTCCACTGACTTGGGGACTTTATCAAGGTACTGACTACGCCTCTCAATCTCTGAAGAAGAATCTGCTACAGTTTGTCCAGACGGGTCATTACAGTTAATCATATTTTGTGCAGGAGTGGGCCATTGGTGGGACAGTGTGTGAATCATGATACAACCGAATGAAAACACATCTGTTTCCTTTCCTATCACTGCACCGTCATTAGCATACACTTCAGGTGGCATAAAATCTACCACTAAACTGCAGTGTTTTGTATCAATAAAACGTGCTGTACTGAAATCAGAAATCTTCACTTCCAAACCTTCTGAAACCAGAACACTTTCACTAGACAAATTTTTAAGTACAACAGGTGATTCACGAGTGTGCAGATACCTGAGACCCAATCCAATGCTGTGTAAAGTGCTTAATTTGAGTTCTAACGAAATGGAGGCATTTTCCTTCAGTAGACTAGCTAGATCACAATACAAGTGTTCCATAACGATACTGGGCGTGCTGGAGCTCGGTGGAAAATAAATCCCCAAGAAACGAACGATGTTGGGATGACACAATCGACTACTCAGCTCACACTCTCTCAGAAAGACTCGTTTTACCATTTGAAATTCCTGCTCACTCACGTGATCGGAAATCTGGTCGAAACCAGGTTCCAAATCTTTCACCACCACGAACAGCCCTTCCCATTTCGCCTCTATAAGTCTAGCGTTAGTTCCCTCTTTAAGCGACTTAATGACTTGAAGTTTATTGATAACACAGTGTCGCAGAGAAGCAGGTAAAGTATCGCGCTGCGTCATTTCAGAGTGTATATCCTTTATTTTAAGTCGCATGTATGCAGGATGATTAAGCTCTGCGCCAAAAAACGAAAAACAGTAGAGACCGTACTGCTGGCTGTAAGATGGGCACCCCTACTGGCTATTACGAGGCGTATAAGAAATCGTATCTCAGTTTACTGAAAGCTCTTCCTATTGACGACTTGATTCCTGAATTATTCTCAACGGGAGTTCTGCCTGAATATCTGAAAGAAAGACTAGACGCCACCCCTGTGCGTAGCGAAAAGGTCAAGCTTATGTTTACAGAAATGGACATGGAAGAGAAGCTGAAGGCGGGAAATACAAAACGGTTTGAAGGACTTATTCGTGTGATGGAAAAATTTAGCACCGATGAAAATGACGTTGTTGTTAGAAAACTAGCACGTGATATTCGAATGCTGATAAATTCGCAGGATTCTTGAGGAATTTGTATGTATGCCTATTCGTACATCAAAGTTTACATTGCAAACTTGAGTGTGAGCTTTTACTATTACTGTGACTAGTCTGGAGGTTTCCACCTTCAACTTGATACATTAACTGTATAATACAGTATACGTAGCTTTAATACTATTTGAACATATGAAGTGTTTCAGTTGAGCAATCAGTCTTATGTATTCCAGTACTGTATAATTAATCCAGAAGTATTCTAACTTCTGTATTTTCTATGAGCTAAACTTAAATTTTGAAAGTTGTATTTTGTGGTGCCTATAAAATTCAGCGTCTTCCTTTTTACTATGTAAACTCACCCTTGCTGTAACATCTAGAACAATCTATATGGTCTAGCCTGGGTTATGATCATGCCTCTGTCCTCTGATGTACATCTAGAGTTGCATGTATGCAAAATTATCAGTCAAGTTATAGACTAAATTAGCACATGTTCTTGATACCCAAACATGGAGCATGGCTGGAAAAAGGCGGACAAGCGATTGGGTTATTGGTTTGGACATTTACATGGCTAGCAAAGATACACAAAAATGTGCATGCATCTATAGAACACGATATACTTGTAATTCACTCATGCACACACCACATGCATGCATTTATAAGTAGTTTAATTTGTTTTTCAGCCTACTGGCAGGACTGTTGAGTCCTGTAGACCCTCAGTTTCTATCCTGTGAAGTTTTAATAAATATTAAGAACTTTCTGAATCATGTGGTTTGGCCTAGAGTGACACTCGCACTCTAGATGCTCTGAATTAAACCATAAAATAATGTCTCTGTTTTCAGTGAAAACTTCTGCCAAAATTGGTGAGTTATACTACTAGAGGCAATTATAATTTTTTAAAAACCCCAGTGAAAATGTCAAGCAAACTAAAGCTTTACCTGACATGGATACACTGCTGCTTTACACAATTTGGCATTCAGGGAATACATCAATAGATTTACTTAACCTTAGTATGTATAATGGTACAATCATTATTGTGTTCGCTATTTACTTATGCACTAAAAAAACTACAACCTTGTATTTTGATCTGACATTTTGCCAGGCAGGTTCTATTGTGGTTGGCCATGCATGATATTTGCCTGACAAGTGGCCTATGTCAGGCAGTAATAGTTGACTCTGTACTATTATATACTACTTAAATGTTTATCTACAAATGTATATTGTGGATTTCCAAAATCTGTTGTGATCATGGCTGAGTGCACTTGACTACACTGTTAGTAGTATTGATAGTCTGTAACAACCTTTATATAATAAGCTTTTTCCTGACAAAAGGCTATATAGAATTACAGTAGCTGCACTTCATTGTGTATTACTTTCAACCTCAACATCTGGCATTCACCAGAAGGCACCTGCCCAAGGAAAGTCAGAGTGAATGCATACTGCTGTGTGTGTTGTGTGTGTGTGTGTGCGTGCGACATAGTTTGATAAATACTGTAATATAGAGTAATGGATGATGATTATGACAATCCCATGGTATTATCATCATAATATACATCAGTTACAAAATAATGATGATGTAATATAATCAAAAGTAAAATAATATATAATATGTTCATAAATATTCAAAATTAATTTACACCACTCTACAAATAAAAACACTACCTCTTCTAAGAATCGTCAATTTTATATTTTGCCTCTAATTCTTGGAATTTCTTTATCACTGTGTCACGCAACAAAGTCTTTTCTTTATCTGACAAGAAGGTAGCCTCAACACCATTAAATACCTGTATGGGATGAAGCACATACAATTTAACATTATAAGTTTTTATTTTATTTACTTATTCATTCATCTCTTATTTCACTGCATAGATCCCTACTCCATTAAAAAAAAAATACTAGTACTGAATCATTTGAGATACGGTGCCATGTCAGAATCATTGCATTAGGGCATGTTTGAAACTTTTCAACTAGGTTATAAAGCCCATTTCTAGCTGGTCAGGAAACCACACAAGTGCATTCAAAATCTTCGTCTTTACTTAAATAACATGAATGTACAGGTGCAATCAGTCAAAATGTGGTAAAAATAAATACTTCTAACAGACAATATTTCAGTGCAAAAAGTACAGGCACAATCCAATAGAAATAATGTTGTATATCTATGGCTTCATATGCCTTGACCCTCTGTGCTTCTTAACACTGCAAGCTAATGACCTGGATTGACACCTCCCTTAATCAGTTTTTGGATATGATCATCTTGGGAACCTGAATACGGAATAGCGGAATTATGGAATAAGCGAAAATCACATTCTAAATATTTTGTCATTGTTTATAGCCTCTATAACGTTTTAATATACATTCCTCACCTCGTAAAGAACACAATCACAATGGCAGCGATCCTCGGGGCAATCTTTAAATAGGATATGTACAAAGATATTCACTCTAGAACAATCTAACTAAGCTATACTGTTCACTACATAATCGCTAGAAAACTAGAAGTTCTTTGTGCTATACTTGCTCATACCAGCTGTCACACACGAGCAGCTAGCTAACTGTCCAAAGAGTTTAGCACAAAACTATCTACGTACCCCTTACGTAGCTACCCTGCATGCATGCATGGAATAATCTGACCTTTCTTATAACTCTGTTACCATTTCCTCAAGTGTTTCAAATAAATTCGGAGAATAATACTGCTTTCAGCTCCCAACATCAGAGCTCCAACCTCAGCTCTAACACTTCGTATATAACTCTAATAAATTCGGGCGGTTACTTGTGTGTGACAGCTGGTATGAGTAAGTATAGCACAAAGAACTTCTAGTTTTCTAGCGATTGTGTAGTGAAGTGTATTTAACATTAGTTAGATAGTTCTAGAGTGAATATCTTTGTACATATCCTATTTAGAGATCACCCCAAGGATCGCTGCCATCGTGATTGTGTTCTCTATGAGGTGAGGAATGTATATTAAAACGTTATAGAGGCTATAAACAATAACAAAATACTTAGAATGTGATTTTCGCTTATTCCGTAATTCTGCTATTCCGTATTCCGCGGAATACAGGTTCCCGATTATGTGACGGTTAATACGAAGGATTAACCGAGGTAACTACGCAACGGTTTATACTATCTCATGTGATGATTAGTTATGGTCTGGTGCTGGCGTCGGGTATGATAGTATACGGGGAGCTACTTCTGTACATGCGCATCAGTTACCTCGTGCTTTTAGGCGGAATTTTCACTGGCGTTTTGTGTGACGGCAGATAACGGTTCAAATCAGGAGAAGCAAGGCACAGAAAGGCCTGAGGATCACACTCAGGACCTGGCACAGGAAGGACGTAGTGCTCAAGCGGTGAATGTAGTGCGGGTTGACCGAGTTACAAGACACCATTACTGAGCTGATGAAGAAAGCGTGGGAGAACCTTCTTCCATCATCGGGAGGTGGAGTAATGAGACCACTCGCCCAAGGTGAGATATCCTTCCTTCTCCCCTTTCGGGATGACTCGCCCCTCCCTGCCCCAGTGAGCGGGGAGGGACGTCATTAACCACTGTAGTTATCATTCGCCGGCACGCTATGCCGTGGCCCCCCGTTAAAGGGCATTCGAAGAAGACCCGCAGTTTCATGGTTGATATCAGTTTGTTCGGCCGTCTACGGGTGGCTCGAGGCTTTTGGGCCCTCCCTGGTGAGGGTGTGGGGATTATGTACAACCGCAGCCGTGCAGCTGGGGCCTGTAACTTCGTCACGTACTTACCTTATTACTGGAGGCCTGGGGGTCACCTGGAGAACCACAGGTACCCCAGCAGCCAAGCAACTGGTAGTGCCCCTCGGTGATCCTGCCTTATAACTTGGCCCGAGGCCTGATGTTTCTTCAAGGGAGAAGTGTACTAGCCTGAGTGTAATAGCTGTCGTACAGCCGGTATATATGTCAAGTTCTACCCGGTTACTACTGTCGCGTGTCTCTGTTTAGGAGTACCGCCTCCGTCCGCACTTCAGCATGTGCAGCTGGTCAACAACCCCCGGCAGGGGTCGGAAGCTGGGGGCATTGTGACCGTGACACCAGACAACAATACAGCTACTGGCCTTGCCAGTAGTAGCCAAGTGGGCAACCTCGGCAGGGAGTTGCCGATGGGATATGCTGGAGGGATTTGTGTTGGGGAAGGTTTGCCCCCAGTACCAGAGAGGCTTGCAGCACGGATCAGACGGGGGGGAATTTATTGAGATGTGCGAGTTGATACCTGAGTATTGGCTAGCTAAAGAGGAAGATGGAACAGTCAAGGCAGAGAGGCAACGACCCAGGAGGGTTTTGGATGTCTTTACCTGGGTGCAATCAATCACAATCTATGTGAGTGTCAGAGCAGCACATGATCCTTCACTGATACCTGAACTGATGGCCTATATGTACATGATTGTTAGGGCTAGCCAGGACTTTGGTGGCACAAGTTGGGTCAATTATGATACAGTGTTCCGAAGGCAGGCAGCAGCGACTGGTGTGACAACATGGTCAAGGGTCAATGGAACCCTACACTACATCTGTTTCAACGGTCCGCGTAGGCAAGCCCATCGCTGTGATCTGTGCTTGGCAGCTACACACAGGACCGAAGACTGTGGGCTTGGAGATCCAGAGCAGGAGGGCTCGAGTCGTCTGCGGGCTCTGGAGGCAACAGTTCAGTCCCTGTCGTCAAGGCAGACTGCTAGCCATCGCCAGGCCTCCCAGCCGATACAATCATCTGGTCAAGTGTGCAGAGCCTGGAACAGGCAGGAGTGTCATTTCCGGCAGTGTCGGCATACACATGTATGCAGCAACTGCGGTGGAAACCACCCAGCAATACTGTTGGGCCGCCAGTCAAGGGTCACACCACCGAGGTGGTTGGTTCCAGCCTTATTGAACTATGTCATAATTTTGTTGTGATTCAGGTCAAACTCAGCTCTATTCATATGTAGCAACCGCTGTGTGTTTTTATTAAATGCTTAATCAGAATTATTACTTAGTGGAGTCTCTCACCAGCCGGTAAGAGGCCTCATCCAACTGCGAACTGTGCTACCAGTGGCTATTTGCCAGCCTGGTTATTTGATGCTGTAGCTAATCCAATGAATGCATGTGCTTAGGTTAGAGCTAGTGAGAAGTTGGTGGGCTGTTGGCTGGTGAGAGACTGGGGTATGGGATAGAGTCAATAGCCCCTTATTGTCTCCATAGAGGGCTACCAGTACATGGAAGATTTACAAGCCTTGGACTCCTGTCGTCCGTTGAGCCCACTGAGACTTCCACAGGAACTGTGCAGGGTTGTGACTCCTTTACACTGGCGGGAGTGGGACAGGTTCCTAAGGCAGCACCCAGATCAGCAGTTCCGAAGCTATGTGGTTGATGGGATTAGAAATGGCTTCAGACTGGGGTTCGACTGGAGCAGCCCCCTGCAAGCCCCGTCAAGGCTCAACATGTCTTCAGCGGAGGAACACCCGAAGGTGATATTGGAGTACCTTGCGTCAGAGTGTCAGGAAGGCAGGGTACTGGGTCCCATGGATCCAGGTCAATTCTCCGACGTTCACCGTAGTCAATTTGGGGTGGTACCAAAGAGCACCCCGGGAAAGTAGAGACTAATTGTGGATTTGTCTTCTCCGGAGGGCAAAAGTGTTAATGACAGGGTTAGCATACCTCGGTGCTCTCTAGCATATGTTCGTGTGGAGGATGCTGTCCAAGGGGTGGCAGCTATGGGAAGAGGCTTGCTGATGGCTAAGGTGGATATACGCCAGGCATATAGGGCTGTACTGGTACACCCAGCGGACCGTGATTTGCTAGGAATGATCTGGCAGGGAAAACTTTTCATAGATGCAGACTTGCCCTTCGGGCTGCGATCAGCCCCCAAGATATTCACAGCAGTGGCAGATGCGGTGACATGGATCATACGACAACAGGGAGTGAGGTTTATCATTCACTACCTGGATGATTTTCTTCTAATTGGCCCCCCAGGGCGAGATGATTGTGCCGTGGCCCTTGCCATACTACTCCAGATGTTCAACCTCCTCGGTCTTCCGGTGGCATGGGAGAAACTGGAGGGACCTACGGCATGTTTAACCTTTTTGGGTCTTGAGATTGACTCAGCAACACTGAAGCTCAGGCTCCCCCAAAAGAAATTGTGGGAGTTACAGCAAACAGTTGCCAGTTGGCTGGATAGAACAGACTGCCGAAAGAAGGAGTTGGAAAGTCTGCATGGTCAACTGGCTTATGTGAGCAAGGTGGTGAAGCCTGGGAAAACTTTCACCTGCCGCCTGATAGAACTCTTAGTGGGTTTTTGAAAGTCATATTATCACATCCGGTTAAATGAGGAATTCAAGGCTGACCTCATGTGGTGGATGACATTTATGAGTTCCTGGAATGGTATGGCTATCATCACCCCTACCGAGCAGGGCTGTCGTGAGTACCACATCTGGACAGACGCGTCAGGCTCGTTTGGCTGTGGAGCCGTAGCCCCATCGCAGGAGGAGTGGATACAGTGGAGATGGTCTAACTGCACCCCAGACGGTGCAGAATCAGTAGAGGAGAGCATTCTGTGGATGGAACTCTTCCCGATTGTACTGGCAATGGCTGTCTGGGGAAGGCGTTGGGAGGAGTCCAATGTGATCATACATTGCGACAACATGGGAACAGTCGCAGTAGTAAACTCAGGCTACAGCAAGGCAGCACCGGTGATGCACCTGCTAAGATGCCTGTTTTTTTCCAGGGCACGTTTTCAATTTACGCTGCAAGCAGTGCATACACCAGGGGTCCAGAACACTTGGGCAGATGCGGTGTCCAGAAATAACATCAGTTGGTTCTTGTCTCAGGTCCCCAACGTTGGAAGAGTCCGTTAAACTGCCATTCCGAGGAGTCTGGCAGCACTCTTGCTGGACCAACACATTGATTGCAGATCAGTGAGTTGGACACAACGGTTCAGCAGTTGTTATAAACGGTTTGGCCCCATCTACATCCAGGAACTATCAGTCAGGGAAGTAAGCGTTTTATAAAATTTTGTAATTTGTATCACGTAAATTTTCCGTTTCCTGTGAATGAACAGTTGTTGTCATGTTTTGCGGCATACCTGTTTAAGGAAGGACTGAAAGGGGGCACAGTCAAGAACTACATGGCAGCGGTGAGGCACGCCCAGATAAGTATGGGAGTTGGTGATCCACGAATGAGCAATATGCCTCAGCTGGGATATATAATTAGGGATATCGGGAGGGTTACTGGGGGTCCACCCAGAACAAGGCTACCGATAACACCGGACCTATTGAAGGTGATGCGAAGGTCGTGGTCTCCTTCGATAGATAGGAATGGGGCGATGCTGTGGGCTGCAGCGTGCATGTGCTTTTTCGACTTCCTACGATGCGGTGAAGTTGTGATATCGTCGGATGCTAGCTACGACCCACAGGTTAATTTATCTCTGGAGGACGTCCGAGTTGATAGCCGGGTGAAGCCAAGCTATGTGGAGGTAAACATCAAGGCATCCAAAACGGATCCTTTTCGTCAAGGAGTAAGGGTGTATCTGGGAGCAACATCAAGGGATATATGCCCTGTGAGCGCAATCCTACACTACCTAGCCTTGTGAGGGGCAGGACCGGGCCCCCTCTTCAAGTTTAGCGATGGAAAGGGCTTGACTCGGGAATGCTTTGTCTCTGCAGTAAGAGTCGCTCTGAACGCAGGGGGAGTCGATGCTTCATCATACGCTGGCCATAGTTTCCGGATTGGCGCAGCTACGACAGCGACGAAGGTCGGAATTCAGGACTCACTGATCCGAACTTTGGGACGATGGGAGAGTTCAGCGTACCTTCTATACATTAGAACGCCACAGAGTACACTTCAGGAGGTAGCTGGGACATTACTCCGTACTTGATGGAGGCATAGCTATATAACTTTTACTAGTAGCTATTAGTTGTATACTGTAGCTGTGTAGCTGAGCTGTTGTATAGGTACATTAATGCTAACGTTCATTATTAGAAAGAAATAATAATGGATCATTACAGTAAGTCACGTCAGCATGTTCATTATTAAGCTGGATAGTTAATCAATATAGTTTTACAAAGTTTGGCGAGTGGGCGTTTGGTAGGCATGCTCATTATCGGATTTTGTCTGGAAGGTCGGCCAGCAATTCGGTTGCATGGTTGGTTAGTCAAGTTCGTACATGACGTGCGTGTCGACTTGCGGTACGTGGGTACTGTCTAAGCCACTTTTCCCCGCCTTTCTTGAGTCACGAGCAGGGGGCGCGATGAACGGCTAGGTAGCACGAAGAGCGGGTAGCGCACAGGCTTGGGTGATGGGGGGTTCCCCCCCATTGGGCTTGGCATCACCCAAGCCAACAAGGATATAGCTAGTACTATAGAGCGGTACATCAGTACGTGACACGCAGGGTACGGATATTGCATGCCAGATATATCAACTAGTACGTGTCATCGTGACGTATTTACTTCCGGCGCCTGACCAGCACCAGAGGCCAATCTTGTTTATAGGTAGAGTTGGGACCCCCTCCTTTGGCGCGGAGGAGCAGCATTAAATGACGGTTAATACGAAGGATTAACCGAGGTTAATACGCGACGGTTTATACTATCTCACGTGATGATTAGTTACGGTGTGGTGCTGGCGTCGGGTATGATAGTATACGGGGAGCTACTTCTGTACATGCGCATCAGTTACCTCATGCTTTTAGGCGGGATTTTCACTGGCGTTTTGTGTGATCCCTCCCACCCACCTCGGTTATGCTATAGTAATGTGTGGTGCGTGGCCGGTATTGCTACTACTGGGTTTCGCGTCCGGCATGCACTCTATACAGTAAGAGCATGCTGTGACAGATGCTGGGCTTGGCATCACCTAAGCCAACAAGGATATAGCTAGTACTATAGAGCGGTACATCAGTACGTGACACGCGGGGTACGGATATTGCATGCCAGATATATCAACTAGTATGCGTCATCGTGACGTATTTATTTCCGGTGCCTGACCAGTACCAGAGGCCAATCCTGTTTATAGTAGGGGTGAAACGAATATTAAATTTAGGTATTCGAATATTCTTCAAATTAACGAACGAATTATTCTTTAAGAATTTTCTGTATAATTAGGTGCTTGAAAGGGACAAAATCACTATGATTACTACTAAAACTTTAAATGTTAAAAAAGAAAAGTCCTTTACATGTATTATTAAGATGAAAAATTATATTTTAAAATGACAGTTTTCAGTTGTCAAAATGTTTTCAAGGTTAAATGTGTACATTATCCAATTAACGAATATTTAACAAATAACGAATATTTCTTAACGAATACGAATATTTCTTAACGAACGAATAACGAATATTCGTTTCAGCCTTAGTTTATAGGTGGAGTTGGGACCCCCTCCTTTGGCGCGGAGGAGCAGCATTAACTCTTGCTTGTCTATGCATATGCCAATTTACAGTACATTTACTACTGAGCACTTTATGGCTTCTCCAATACACTTTGGTTTTATTTTGTTAGGTTCTTCAAGCATGATATGATTGGTAATTTTAATGGCAGAGCTTATGATAACGTCCAGACACTAGACAAAATCTGGTCAAATTGCATAGATGTCTGACCATAATGCAATTTGTCAGGCAGGACACATTGTCCCATCAAAGCACAAGGAAGGAGCCTAAGGGCTGAGCTCATGCTATCAACAATAACAGTCACTTGGTTGCCAGGAGATAGTATACATTCTTACAACCCAAGGGAGTGACCACTAATGTACCATTGCCAACCCTCTGGTGTACTGTAACCATATAACAGCTGCAGTAAGGCATGTGACATCTTACCACTATAATGTTCATTAATTTTGCTATGCTATAGTAGACATATTGGGCATTCATTTTCCACATGTCCAGTCAATTCTGGCAATTGTCCGGCCAATTTTGGTTTGCCAGGACATTGTTGCAGGACAACAGAGAATTCTTATCATAAGCTCTGTATATCTAATATGAAATGCTCACACATATATGAGTCGGGTTCATTGACCTGAACAAGTTGGCTAGCTTAATAATGCTGAGCACAGAAGTGTTCAGAAGGTCCACTTTATTTAACACCTCTAAAGACTGACTGTACAGTTGACAAATTTTTCTAAGAGTTGGCTATGTTAATATCTTTCATGAAAAGTAGCTTTGAGGAAGATGAAGAATTCAGTACATACTATAGCATCAAGCCAGTTACTTTATAGATGGTAATTTTGTGGATAAGGTAAATATCCACAAAGACAGTTTCTTTACTTGAAAAGTTCTATAGCAGTCATAATTATGATATAAAAACTAATAAAACTTAACCCAAATAAAATACAAAGCAGTTTCACACATGCTCACCGATTTCCTTATCTGTTTGTAGTTCAGTCTTAATTCATTACATGCCATCTTGTAGTCATCAATTAGCGTCTTCCTCATGATGGAGGGATCATCAGAGTTGATGGAGAAATTCACATCATCTTGACTAAACCTGGTAGAAAACTTGTCAGTGACATATATACTGGCAGTTGATAGCAGAACATAACAATTACAAAAGTGATATCTATGCCAAAATAGCCAACTGTGAACAAAAATTGCAGTACTGATTACTGCATCAATTGATACAAAGTAAAGATGGTGGCCCAGGGGTAGGATATGTATTGTGCACCATTTGCTTTAACCATTAAACCCACAGAGAACTTTTCAGAAATGCGTGTTTACACAATATGGGCATACATGGTAACACTAGGTGGGGTAACTTAATTCTTACAACTTACAAATACACATAGATTAAAAGTGTGATCACTGGGCTACTTGGAGAAGAATATATCAACACTGTAACTACAGTGGCTTACTTGTTATGAAGTGATGAACAGTGACGAGTTGCGTCTGTGTTTCTGTTTCAAAATTCTTGCCACGTGTTTAATTTCGATTGTGGGTTTACTCATGTGAGTCATATATGGCCTGATAGAAAATTTTACTATGAAACGAATGGAAGTTGTTGCAAGGTGATAGGAGCAACTACCATTGAGTTATCGATCATTTTATGAAGGTATGTAAAGAAAAGGGTTTGACCGAAAAGTTATTTCCATGGCTAGTTTTGGTCTCACCATTTAACGTTAGGATAAAACCAGGTATCATTTTAATCCTTGTTACCTCACAAGTAGAATGACGTAAATTGCATAGCCATAGGATGGACACTTTGAAAGTTACAGCACTTTATGCAAGGCATGCGTATTTATTATGTTTAAATCCAGTTTTCTTGATTATGTGGGTTTAAGGGTTAATTGAATATTACTATCATGTGAGTCTCAGTAATCGCAGTACAAAACCAGCCGGGGCTTAGTGAATATTTAGATAGCACTTCACACAAGCCTCCCTTGTGGCTTGCTTCCTTCCTTAATACAGGAATAAATAAATAGCAAAAATATTTGTAAATTTTGAATACTGAATGCTCTAATATGGTGACTGCACTATTAGAGTATCTTTATATTCAAAGGGAGCAACAAATTGGGATTCCCTGCTATTCTTCAAAATAAATTCCCACAATTAAAAGTAACCTTGCCTTAACGTGATCAAAAAATTTGTCATGGACACATAATTGCTTGTTTTAGCTGCACTAATAGCCAGCTGATTCAGAACTGTTATGTTGGAATTGACGCTGTATGCTCCAATTCTAGCAAAGGCATGATTGAGCTAATGACTAAATAGGATTCGAGACTCCCCCAGTCTTCTCTCCAGTGCATAGAGTCAGATGGGTTAGTCAGTTGTTGGCAAGCATGCACACATATATTTTGTAATTTACAAATTTCCATTTATTTGAAATCCACCTGGACTTTAAAATTTGCACTTTTAAAATGTTAAACCCTTGAAATTTGGACTTTGTAAAACTTTCTGCTTCGAAAATAACCTGTTATACTAGGCCTGCGTTATATGGTAACTGGTTGATACAATTTGCACAGCTTGCATTCACTCACTGTCTTCTGTTTTGGGGACATGCTATCAGAAATTGAAATATTACCAAGAGTAATATATATATATATATATATATATATATATATATATATATATATATATATATATATATATCACTTTTTTATATACTCCTGATATTACCCTTATGAGATTAAATTTGGTGCAGCATTGATGAAAACACATCTTAATGTTTTATTTGATTCTTGACTGCTCTATTGGTGCTAACCTCATTAGTGCATGGTCACTAAGACGATTGGAACCAGTGTAAATGCTGGAGCAAGGACAGACCTGAAATATATAGCAATCTATAACAAGTGACATTCAAACAGGGATAATGTATGGACAGAATAAAAGCCTCTCGGCCTACTAACTTTGTATTTAAAATTTACACTGTCCATTAATTAAATTAATTGATTAACAATAATGTATACCTCAAAATGAACCTTCTCTTTGGCCATAGCATAGATCTTTTCATCCTCCAGTACTCTATAGCCATGACCTATCCTCTCAGCACCAAGTACTTCAATGGCCTATATAACACCATCCATTACAAACAATGTTATAGTGTTCCGCCATACTGATAAGATATACCAGTATGGCAGCAATACTCATTCACCAGTAATATGCATGCATTGTCTATCACATCACTTGTACACATCTTCTAGATGTTAGGATATTTTGATTCATCATGACTGTTCCATTAAAGTGTCTATGTATGTTGTTAGTTTCTGTTATGTACTGTTTAATCAACAAAGTCTGTATCCATCATGCTGGAATTATGGCCAATGGTATTATCCATACCTCAAATGATGTTAGTACAATCAGCAGGAGCGCTTATTACTGGTATCAGAGGGTACACAATAACCAATATATTACACTGAAAATATTTGTACTAATTAAATACAAAAGAAAGCATTAACAATGCGGACTCAGGTAAAAGTGAGACTATCATGCTGCCCACAAGGGCTCAAAATGAGGCTCACTTGGAACATCAAAAACTATATTAAACACAACAGTGTTTAACCTTTTGTGGATCTCAAAAGTTTTATCCCACCCTGATTGTACTTACTCGTTCAACGTTAGTTGCAGGTCCTGCCTCTCCAGCATGTAAAGTAATGTGTAGCCCTGACTGCTTAGCTCTCTACCAAGACAATAGTAATGTTAATATAATACTGGCTGATTTAAGTATGATATTTAGTTATATAGTATGTGATATAGCCGTATCTAGAGATGTTGTGAAGGAACCCCAGCATGTTTGCTACTAGATTTACAGTGAAGCCTCAGTAGTCCAAATGCCTACCATGAAAGTTCTATTAGAGCATTTTAACTGGAGTGGTTTTTAGCTACAATATTAGTGGAGCAGCTAAGTGAAAAAATTGTACCAAGATTCTTACCAGATAGGATACCAATCTTATCATGCACAGAGTATGCAGAAGCCACAAAAGTATTCAATAGTAAACACACTCGAAATTGTATTTTCATAGGCAAGCAAAAGATGGTTAGATCTCTGAACGTTGATCAAGGGACGAGATGTCCATCCAGGTCAGTAGGTTGTAATGTATCTGTTCAAAGCCATAGATGTGCCACATGTCATATCTATTGGATTGTGGCTGTACTTTTACAGTAAAATATTGATACCTTCAGAAGAGCACTGGTAACACTGAAGCTAAAAAGACAAACTTGTATGGTTTATGACAGTTTTGTAACTTACTTTACAAATGTTTTCAAAAAATGCCCTGCAGGCAATGATCTCAACTTCCACACAAAGTGAACAATTATTACAAAAAAATAAAAATTTGCCTAGCTGCTCCACTATATATAGCTAATACACCAAGGCATAACAGCTTGCAAATACATACAATGGGATAAAACCCCATGTGAGGTCATGAATCTGGTTCCAGTATCTATCAAACACCAAATTCTGTCTGGTAAAATGCAATAAGATTGCTCTATTAGAATAATTATTACTACAAAATGTATTGGACAAAACTAACCCCCTCCCACCAAACAGTCTAACTACACTATAAGTAGATTAGCTACACAGTAATTGTAAAGTTTAACTACAGGGTCAGGAGGGAACAAAGTAGCTACACACTACCACCTTGATAGCACTAATATGACGTTGGTCCATAGGTATCAACTCATCACCAGCAATATCCATTGCCACCACACCCTTGTCACGGTAACGTAGTGCTAAGTCAACTAAATCATTTGCTGTTTCTATATAACACAAAAAATCAAGAGGTGAACATACATCAAAAATAAATTTCAGGCAACAAACTATAAGATATTCTGGACCAACCTTATAAGCAGGTGGCTACATTAGGCAATGTTGTACACCAATGACACATTTTGAATCATCAATTTGGCTGGTTTGAGGACTTACAATGGTTTTTACTAGGCAGGTCACTTATTACACAAATGACACACAGGTGGCCTGACTAGACAGGTTAATTTCTGTGTATTTTGGATTTCTGAGAAGGTTGGCTACCAAAATATTCCAGCCTAAGAACGAGTGTGGCTTCATGCTTGTATGATCACATGTTGTAGGGTTATGAAGTACTACTAAGTACATGTACCAAGGTTTGAATTGAACATACCTGGCATATTAATCATAATGACGATTATTAAGTTCACTCTAATTCCAAACTCTTTCTCCCCTCTGTGTATACCAGTTAGTATAGCATCCATCACCTCATTGTATGTCAGTGTAACATTGTCAGGTGCCACTTCTGAGTGTTTGCAGAATGCAGGACTGAACTTCAATTCTGAGTACAACACTCCAGCCTCATGGCTGGCCTTGCAGAAATCATAACTAGCCAACTGTAGTCCCTTAGAAGAACCACTGTGAGAAGTGTCAATCTTGTTGATGTTGTGAACACAGGTACTAGTATACTTACCCCATTATGTTATTGCCCGTGTCAAACTTTGAGATAAAGTCAGCAAGTGACTTAGTTGGACTGCTAAGACTAACTTGGTCAAGGCAATCCTGCTCATTGTCAGGCATTGGAATGTTTCTCTCTCTGCAATAATTAACATGTAACCTTATATGCATAGGGAAATACCTCAGCTAACTTAGCCATGGCCATTAGCGTCTTCCATTGGAATGCTCCATCCAAATGAACGTGCAACTCCACCTAAGACAATAACATCGCTAGATAGCATCATAGATACTACACCCACCGTGTAGTATCTATGATAGCATACAGGATACTCTAGCTAGCCTAGCCATATTAAAATTCCGGTGCCAGTAGAACCTTACTTTAGGAATTGACTTGTAAAACGCATCGTCCCTCACTGTAGACATCGTAGTAGACAAACTTTGCACTGTGTCTTGTACTTTTGCACTCGTGTGGTAAAAGTTTTCACGTTGCTTTGGTAATAGCAGGAGCTTATAAGCTGGTAATAGACAAAAGGAGGCGCTAACTGCTAGGCTAACTGTTGTAAGCGCTAATTTGAGGTGCGCGTCAAACATGGTTCTAGGATATCTTTGCATCTCCCTGGCTGATAACTCATTCAGGATTCTTCACTCGTGTGTGTTTGGGGATGATACTATAGTGAGTGTAGTCTATTGTAGCTTTGAGAAGTGGCTTATGTTTTCAAATGTTGAAACTTGTCTATGTGTCATGAACCGAGGTCATGAAGCACTGTAAAGTTTCTTACTTTCGCAGGATGATGATGCCCAGAGGTATGCCCGTAAGGTCAATTTGAGGTCGGTGGCTAGTCGAGTACAGTCGGAGTACTCGTTCAGGATTAGCTGCAAACTGAAGGAGGAGTATGGCACTGATGAGTAAGGAATGATTAATACAAAATATTCCATGTGTGTCTGGAACACTGTATAATATCTAAATAGAGAGGTATATAGGTTTTTAAAATAGAAGCAAATTTTCTGATCCCAATATTGATTTTTGTTGTATAAAACATTGGGAATTACAATACAAATATTGGGAATTACAATACAAACATTGGGAATTACAATACAAATATTGGCTACAATTGGTTTTATGCAACACAAACCAATATTGGGATTGGAATTTTTTTTCCTGTGATATATGAGACTATAGTTTCCTGTCCTGATATTTTCAATATTTGGTGTAGGTGGGAGGCTCATTATCATTATTAAATGGTGTGACTACTGTATTAGAGAATCTCGATCTTTAAAGGTCATGAAACTGGCTTCTTTGTACTACACCTATAGCCAGCAACCACCAAGACCATTCCTTGATTATTTTTTCATTGTGCACAATGCAAAATGGAAGGTTCCATGAGGAGTTTCTATATAGCAGCACAGAAAGTGGTTTTGGAAAAATAATGACATCCAATGCGGTGGGGAAAACTGCAGTCTGATTTGGAGTGGCCTTGTATAGATTTGTCACATTTGCTTTGTAATAGGTAAATAAATAAATAGGGTAGTCCCCTTTGTGCACTAGCCATGGCACAAAACAAGTGATGTATGTGCGATTATATTGTCAATTGTATAGCATTGCCAGTAAACTAATATACTGCTTCAAGTGCATCTTGCAGTAAATCAAAACCAGTTTCTAGCCTACTATCATATCCCACATTTTTTGTAGGTATTAAGCATATGCCAGTATGTTCTGATCACAAACTAAACTCGCCAGAGAAGCACCATCTTTACCAGGTCAATACTATGAACCAGTGAATTGAGATTAATTTTATCAAGAGTTCATATATACTGAGGAGAGTATCCTATTCTCATATACCCCTGTAGAAGGGCATATTGGGAAGTTATGATGTAACAACAAGGTGTTGTGGTTTGTGACATACAAGCAGCCATAAAAGTGCAAGAATCGTTAGCACTTGTGCTACACTTGCAATGCTTAGGAATGTCGTATTCACGAAAGTCCTGGCAAGAAATGCCTACGCAGTTGTCTAAACCCATGAATATGCGCTCGTAGTTCGGTGAGAAACGCTGAAAGCTAGAGTTAGTTTGGTTGCTAGCAACATTGTTAGGCACGCGTTCATTAATTATACAAAGAGAAATGGGAGAATTCGGAAGCGTTATAGCATAACTTCATGATATGCCCTTCTACAGGGGTATATGAGAGTATCCTTAGTATATATATATTATGAACTCTTGCTGTGACCAGCAGCCTTACCTAACAACTAGCCTGCAATAGGTCAATCATTTGCTGCATTAAAATGAGTGTTTTGTTTTAGCAGTAAGGGAAGTGGACTGATAGAGAAAGGATATTTCAAGTGAGTCAAATGTATACACCACAAATATCATTACAATGTTTTATTCATAGGTTATTTGCAGGAGAACCATTTCCAGTTGATTCCATTGTGGTGTGGCTTGTATCTGGACAACAGTAAGGACAAGTTAACAACTTTTGTACTATTACACATCAGGTCCTAAATGTATCAGCCATTTAAGTACAAGAATCCAAACTTGTGAAACATGGTAGACACATTGTAATTTACTAACCTTGGTAGGATTACGTGGATTTAGGAATTTGTAATAATATTGGATTCTGTGCTGAAGGATTTGATACCAAATCAAAATTTTGTGTACTCCAAAAATTTCTTGCAACAAGGTTTATTAATCATTCACAACTGCTCTGTCACGATGACCTGACTGCACCAAGGCTACACATTGCTGGAGGATCAGTCACCACTAACTCAGGGATTTTTTTTGTGTGTGTGTGTGTGTTCAACAGATTCAGTGTTAAGATCTCCGAGGCACAGTTTCCTAGAGGATAAAGGTGTTGAGGACTGTAGCTTCGTTTACTGTCTGTGGTTGAGATTTTTTGTTGTAAATTAAAAAAAAATCTGTTCTTGAAAATGGCAGGCTTAATGCTTTTTGTAATGATTACTACATCCTTCAACCATACTTTGCAAATATTTTAAACCTTGAAGAATTTGTCTCTGGTTGCAGTGAACCGCTCCAAGGTGTTAGCTACAGTGAGGGTGAACACCATTGCAAATGTTTTGTTGTTTGTAATCTAGAGACCTGTCCTTCCTTATTAAAAGAGGTTGTTCCCAATACAGAGGTGTCAGAGAGGTTCCATTGTGTATAGTTCATAACAAGGTATACATTAGGTAGATCACATCAGTTTTAGCACATGTGCACACTACTAAATATTTCAGGTGTGGACATGCTCTGGTTTGTTTAACTGATGAGAACAACTTGTTAGCAGACAATGTGCTACAAGTGATAGCTAAGGCTACACATGATAATATCCTGAGAGATAACTCACTAGCTGAGGTAAGCCTCACCACAACTACTGTGTAGCTACCTATGTGGGGCAAGCATTTGAACAGTAAATCTTGCCATTAATTTTCTCTACTGTACTTCTTTATAGCAGTCACAGCTACACATCACTTTGCTAAATGAATATTTACTTTTTTCATATACCACAATGCCATTGCTTACGTGTAGGCTTTTTACTTTGAAGTGCCTTTTTGTACCATTACCCTTTTTGACATAGTGGTGAAGTGTTCTTAATGCACATAAAAAAAAAATTTGCTTCCATCATTTTACCAGCTAACATTTACAATTACTTGCAAAAGTATTAAAATAAGACCTTTTATTATTCGCAATGCCCCTAGTCTGCTGCTGCTGTGTCAACTATATACATATGTCTCTTTAGATTCTGCTGAAGCCAGAAAGAATGGCAGCAATAGTACACCAGTTCTTGCCAAACGGACAGGTACGTTATCACATGATCACGACCTATGTTCACCACACCTTTTCTTACAGTTATTATTCATGAACCACAAGTTAGTGAAACAATATGAAAAACAGTTGGACTCTATTTTAGCTGCAAAACACTAACACACAATTCATTAATTATATCAAATTAATAAAAATAAGTATCAGAAAAATGACCTCTGCTATAACACTGCACTAGAAGTACCCTTAGCAAACAAGTGAACGTTTCTGTCTGTCACTTTAAACTGGAGTATTTGTGCTGAGTCATCTTCATATCGTTGTACCTTTAACTAGACAACATGTAATTTATTAGAGTACCGTGGTGTTATGAGTACCTCTCCATGAACATCTTTGCTGTGGCCAGTCTTCAGTCCAGTAGCACTGATGTGCATGTGACAAACATGTGCCAAGTGATCCCTTAGTAGACGTCCATCTTCATCCTCGTCCATGTCTTCATCACAGTGTGTCATTACCACAAGGGGACCTCCCTAGTGTACAACAAACAGTGGAACCCTCACTCCTTAAACACTATCTCACTAGGAGGCTATAACATAAAGAAGGAAGTCAGAAAGTTCTGTTGAAAAGTCTTAACCCCAGTGGTGACTACCAGTCTACACATGTACCAAAGGAGCCACAACAACTGGATCTTCATCCTAAAAAAAATCAACTTGTTGCCACCAGCAAATGAGTTTTGTCATTAAGTGAAGTCCCTAAAGGACAAATTTCTTAATGTCACTAAATTTTCATCAAAATCTCAAAGAAAGGGTACACCACCACACACACATACATTAGTGGTGTCAGTACACAACATCACTCTGAGGTAATGTATGAAGTCCACTAGATGTGATAGGGTGACTCCCAGACTCAGTAAGATGCTGTAGTCATCAATTACAATGGAACATGTGTTGCCCTTGGCTGTTTGTGCTTCCACTTCTATCTTCAGTGCCTCATAGAGTGGCCTCAACGACATGTCCCTGAGACAATGATAATTGTAAAAATCACTACTGTATCAGTTGGACCACCTTTGAGACACATAATGAGACAGTCTTATTAATGAATTGAAAATTAACTTGATTTTCCCAAACATTTAAAAAAAAAAGTTTTTTTGTGGTACATGTGACTACTCCTTTATGGACTTTATCAGATGGTTGCATTATTTGGGGTACAGGCGCCTATGGAAAAATTGTTTTGATCATCATATTTCACTTGTGAAGCAAGATACCTAGTGTTGTTTTAGTTCTAAGGAACTAGAACTAAATCTAGTTTTAGTACAGCAATTTAATTCTAGTTCTAGTACACTAGAACTAAACTAAAATTGTGGTCTATTTTAGTTCTAAAACTAAACTAAAATTCTTTCAATTTTTGATTCAAAAACTAGAACTAAACCAAAACCATTAAAACTTTTAGCTCAAGAACTAGAACTAACTGAAAGGTTTCTCAAGCAATCCTACATAAAAAGGTATTGTACACTATATAAACCACTTAACACTTTTCTTTGAAGATGGTGATACCTGCAAATGCTACTATAAAACATTGTTATTCAGCATTAATTCTGCTGATTTAGGTTATTTAAGCATTCTATATAGAGCTTCTGTTCATTTGTGCACAATGGGCAAGTGGAAGTTGTGCTGAACCAGGTGGAAGGCCTAGTCAAGTGGATCGAGTGTGGAACCACTTCAGGAATGATAAGATCAAGGACAAAAGTGTGTGTACTATGAAAAGTACTGATGGTTTGAATAGACGATATGCAAACTATTACTCGGACGAAAAATGATCAATTAAGCGTAGACGGCGCAAAACTCGATGGTAACTTAAAAGCGGAAGTCCCATACAAAAGTATGGGAAGCAAATGCGGCTCGAGCAATAACTCACCACTCGAGCTAAGGACAGGCCATCTCGCTTGCCATACACTTCTTTCCGTGCAAAAGAAGTGTATGGCAAGCAAGATGGCCTGTCCTTAGCTCGAGTGGTGTGTTATTGCTCGAGCCGCATTTGCTTCCCATACTTTTGTATGGGACTTCCGCTTTTAAGTTACCGTCGAGTTTTGCGCCGTCTACGCTTAAATGATCATTTTTCGTTCGAGTAATAGAGTGTGCATATCATCTATTGTGGTATATAAAGAATTTAAAGGACAATATTCTATAAACTTGAAGAAGCATTTGAAGACATGCCATACTGACACTTATAAACATTTTGAAGCAGCTGAAATTGAAAAGACAAAGGGAGAGGTTCTTCTAGCCATTTGAAACAGTCCTTCTTGCCAATACGTAGATTAGGATCTAAATTGTACAACCCTAATAACTGAAACAGTCCTCCTTGCCAATACGTAGTTTAGTATCTAAATTCTACAACCCTAATAACAATAAACATAAGGCTATTATACATTTCATCTTGCAATCTTTATAGGTGCTAACAATGTACCACTGAATTTAGTAGATAACAGCAAATTCCGTGTAATAATTGAAGAATTGAATTCTCGGTACAGTTTGCCTCATTGATATAAAATGGGAAATAAAATTGAAAAATCTATCAAAACACCAAATCTAAAGTTTCTGGAAGTCTAGGGGGTGCTACCAAGGTTAGTATATGTGAAGATATCTAACACTAAAACTAACACTAACTATAATGAAACTAATACTAACTAAAATTACAAAAATATGTGGTACCAGAACTAACACTAACTAAAACTGTAGTGGACTATGGGTACAAGAACTAGAACTAAACTAAAATGAATTTGCTGTACTAAAACAACACTAAAGATACCAACTGGTAGCTAACAGGTATGGGTATAAAGTAAGGCTGAAACGAATAGTACGAATATTCGTTCGTTAAGAAATATTCGTTATTCGTTAATCAGATAATGTACACATTTAACCTTGAAAACATTTTGACAACTGAAAACTGTCATTTTAAAATATAATTTTTTAATAATACATGTAAAGGACTTTTCTTTTTTAACATTTAAAGTTTTAGTAGTAATCAAAGTGATTTTGTCCCTTTCAAGCACCTAATTATACAGAATATTCTTAAAGAATAATTCGTTAATTCGTTCGTTAATTTGAAGAATATTCAAATACCTAAAATTTAATAATCATTTCACCCCTAGTATAAAGTAACAAAAGCCATTGCAAACGAGCGTTATCTCGAAAATTTTCCAGCATGCGATACAAATCGTTCATTGTTTTGTCTTGTAACTATACCTGTTGCTTAGAGGTCAATATCTCCTTCCCTAGCTGAAATATGATCGATTAAAACAATTTCTGCATAGGTGCCTGTAACATTAGTCCCCCAAATAACACGGCCATCTTGTGCTCGTGACGTCATTGTAGATAAAGTCCATTGAATCTACTATTCACAAGGCAGTGCCATGGGTCAGTTGACTCGGTTCATTAAGTTCTCACCGACACCAACAAGCCAATTTCAACAATCTTTTAAATTACCCATGCTCACATCATGATTACATAGATACATCCCATTCCACCATGGTCAAATCACTAGTATAACATTACGCAATCTACAACTATATATAAATTATTATAATGAATGCAAGGTATACTGTGCACATGTGTATCATTCTGTGTGCTGGGTAACCAATTTGAGTAGTTTTCTTGGGACAAATGTGAATAATTTGAGTGCTTGAGCACTACAAAGTTAAGCAATAAGACGAACATTAGCGATAAAAATCATTAGAACGTTACATGCTTCAGCCAAAAAGTAACAATCTTCAGCACTGCGTACTACCACACATGGCTGTGCATATTTAGGCCTTTAGGGTGGACTTGGTAAATGATAGCAGACTGAATACCACCTCCTAATAGAATTTGAAACCACAACTTACTTCTGGTCTAGCTTGAATGACTTCAATGGGTCAGCACTATCTGGCATGGTATCATTGTTAAATAGTTTTGTGAGACAATCCACAAAATGTAACTGTCCAGTACTAACACACTTTGACACATTCACTCCCTATGACACAACAGTAACAACATGACAGTACAAAGACACAACATACCAGTTTGCTGGCTATGGTACTATAGTGAACCAGTAGTTGTCCAAAGGAGACAAGATACACCATACTACCACCTAATGGGTGAAATTATGGAACTGTCAGAGTAGTCTATCATGGCCAGACTGTATTTCCCTTTCATTGTGTTTCTTTTCCTACCCTGGGAAAAGTAGTCTGGCCACGTGAGACTAACAAAAAGTCTGGTACTTTTCAAGGCTTGCACAAGGAAGTGTTGAATCATGAAGTTTCCATTCACTTGTGAGTCAGAAATCAAAACAAATTTATTCTGTAAAATGACATGATCACGTGCGACTCTCAAATAACACCTCTACACACCTTGAATTCTTTACAAGCTAAGAAGGTAGTTACATCTGGAAACATCTCGTTAGACGTGTCTCAGAGCATGTCTAGTAGAATATTAGTATCGTTCTTGAGAAGGCTCACGTGCAATTATTGAAATAATTGTTCGCGTTTCTATGGATCTAATTTATTGTTGGCGCGTTTGTGCGCGACTGTAGAACAGGTGGTCTACTGTAGAGTTTGACGGTGTGTAGTGTTGTGTTCTGACATGGATATCGACTACGACGATCCGGAGGAACTAGAAATCTGCCCTTACGATCCGATACACAGAATTAGGAGGAAGAGATTCCCTTACCACTTGGTAAAATGCAGAAAAGTCAGTTACCAGTTTTTAAAAAAAAATGATTTTGTTACACTTTTATCGCAGAATCATCCAAATCAGAAATACAAACTATGCCCGTTTAATGCCCGTCACGTTATACCCGTACCAGAAATAAACTACCATATCAGAGTGTGCCCGGATAGAGTAAGCCAAGTGTGGCCTTGTTTAAAATGATTCATATCTTGGCCTTCTGTAGAGCGTAGTTGAGAGAAGATTAGAGAAAGGTATAGTGTTTGACGTACAAGTATTCCAGAAAAATGTGCGTACGTGTGAATTTGAATTTTCTCACGTGCTTTTGCATGCCTGCATGGTGTTGTGGCCTTTTACAGTGATTTGCATGTCGGTTGTCAGTCGTACAAAAATTCTGAATGGCACTCATGTGAAAACCAACCAATGATAGGCGGCCAGACTTTTTCAAATTCTTATGAAATATCTGATTAGCTGTTTTTCATGTGATCACACCAGCAAAAGGAATTGTAACTGACAACTGTCTTGCAATTTACTGTAGCTGTATTTGGGATATCCATTTTTACTGTATGTCTCTCAACACAGTTGACCACACACAGAAAGGAAACACTGAGGTGCCATCATACAACTTAGAGTGGTCAAAACCCACAAGCGTGGAATCTTGGGATGAAGATGGTGGGTGCTAACTAAAGTTGGCGTTAAGTAGTAGTTTCTGATTTCTGCTGCTGCAGACTATGTTGTTCAGCCGAAATCAGACAATGAGCAGAGTCTCCCTGGAAATACTGTCAACTTTCAACCTCAACTAAAGACAGAACATCACCTGGTAACACAAACTGGTATGTGATTATAGCAGCACACACCAAGAAACATGGTCAACCTGTAATCAGTGTAAACACCTTTAAATCTATTTATTTGGAAGTCAAAATTCTTGTCATCAGTATACTTGTAGCAAATGTTTGTCAATGTCCATCAAAGTTTCAGTAGTCTTAGTTGGATTGTCTGTTCATTGTGTTATAATAATAGGTGCACATGGAGGAAGCGGCTCTGCTATCCAGCCCCACCTCCCCAGTGGTGTTGCAAATGGTACAGTAATGACACAACTCCAGAATGGGAGAGGCGTAGCTGTTACACAGCAGAAGCCTACCACTGGTAGAGGTTACTGCAGGGGAAGAGGTCGCAGTACTGCAATAACAACATTCCCAAGACAGCCACAGTGGCCTATTGGTAGAGGAGCCACAGCAGTCCCCCCTACAAGTATGTTATGTAACTATACTGTGTAGAAGTGGATGTTTATTATGACCTGCACCCAGTCCTGGGCATTAATTTCTTAGTGTGCACCAAGTGCAGGATGGTAGCTAATGGTAGTGATGTTTATATGGTCAGCTAGAACTTTGACCAACCATGGAACATATATTATGACTTTAGTGTAGTAACTAGGGTTGAGCGATAATATCGATAGTTCGATACTCACGATCAAAAAATCATTATCGCGATATAATTACAGCTTACTATTGCAATATTGCTGTAAGATTACTAGAAACACTGTTTTGTAACTCTTTAGGCTTGCTTATTCACGAAATGTTCGGTTGCAAGGCTATAACAAGCGGTGTATTTATTGTCCGCCCACGCAATTAGTCAATCGCTTCGCAAAGGGTCTAGAATTCCACTAAAAATTCTGCTTGAGAAGCTGGCTTAGCTGTTTTATAACTATTTGGCTTGCTTTATCATAGATAAGTTTGGCTGCAAGGCTGTAACAAAAATTGTGGAAATATCGGCCGCCCATGCAACTAATTACCTAATTGATGCACTTACAAGAAAACCAAGCAAATAGTAATCAATGATGGTGTTAATTATGCTTAACGTGCACTGAATACTTGGAACTTGACTGAAGATCATTCAAAGTGTAATTATCGTGATATTATCGTGATATTATCGTATATCGTGAATAATACTTCAATCTCTATCGTGATAGTGAATTTTCTTTTATCGCTCAGCACTAGTAGTAACTCCAGTGTTTATTAGAAATTTAGAATTACAGCTAAGTATTTAGCACCTTGGCAAATAAAGCATGTAATTTGCTTGTGGTATAAACACTGTTAAGTGTTGATAGTCATTCTCATCTCAACTGAAGGAATGATCTGTTTAGTATGTTGTTGTTTAGTTGATCAAAGTACTGCATACATTAAAAGTGTACACCTGCAGCAAGTATTGTCTTCTTTGCAGACACTTTAACAAATGGAGGCTTGGCATCAACTGCTGCACACTTTCCACTAGAACAAGCACAATATCCTCCTACCCTTCACCCTAGCCAGCCTCCACTGCTACAGCAAGATCACAAACAACCAGTTGATCCAGTCTGGCAAGCTTTGCCTGATTTCTTGAGGGTGTGTTTTGTGATGATTAATTGTCAGTTGTTACTGAGCACTAAATAGGACCTGACTAGAGAAGATCTAAAGAAGAGAGACAGGAAACTCAACAAGATGTTAAGACAGGTGAAGAGTGGGCACAACTGTGTGTAGTGTTAGAAGTTTGGAATTCAATATTTGAGTGTATAAATAATGGTAGAATACTGGAATTGCAGAATTAGATACTTGCAATTTTTGTAGATGATGTGTTGTGTGTCTAGATTTGCATGCAGCGTTTGTAGACAGGCTTTAATAGGAAATAAGCTTACCATTCCTGTAAAATGATCTTTACTTGTACATCATTGCATGCAAAGTTGTACATTCTTGAAATTCTCTTTATAGATCGAGAAATTAGAGCAAGCCAGAGACAATGGTGAAAACCTGGACCCTGATCAGGTAGGTACTTTGTGTTTGAAGTTTTATTATTACTAGCAAGACCTCTTGTATCCGATAGCTTCAGAAGATCTCGAGAAAGTCAGAAGTGTTAGAACAGTTGGAATTACTCAAGCCACTCAACCTTCAGAGTTGATGGCTGTTATGTTTTACCACCTACCACAGTCACTTTTGTATACTTTCATTCCAATACATACGTATATATGTACATACATACATACATATGTAGTTTGCATACATACATTTGTATGCTAGAACTAGCTGTCAGTGGTTGTATTCAAGTATATTCACCAGTGTTTACTAATGTCCAGTAATGTTGTGCCTCAGCTACCCTAACAAATGGGTGAGCATCCAAAATTGTCCACTTGTCTAAATTTGTAGTAGAATTTTTTTCATGGATGCCATTGATATCAATGATGCAAATATTTACGCTTTTGTGTCTAGGCCACACTGGCATCAGGGGTTTTGTGTAAGTGCAAAAGGAGCTAGTTGGCTGTATGACATTCATATAATACCTTAATGCAATTAACAATGATCCAGACAGGGTGGTGTCAATCACATCTATTCATTATTGTAATACTGTCAGAAACCAAAGAGATTATAAGCTTAATGCACAAGTGTAGAGACTGCTACAAAAATTAATGGAGGGGGTAGCTAAGGTAGGGTTTCCACTCAAAATAGGAAGGTGCTTCAATTTGTTGTTTCTGGTGATTTTCACGTGGATTTACCTTTAAGATTAAGCAAACAAGTGCTAATTTGTTATTGGAATGTTTGCAGCAGTTGCTATCAGCACAATTTTAACATGTAAATATCCAAAAGTAGTCACATGACCAAAAATCCCTTCATATAGGATTCCCACTGTAAAATAAGATGATGTCTCAGCCTTTTTCATTATTTCTGATGATTTTCATGCAGGCTGACCTTAAGACAAAACAAACAAGTGCCAAAAAAGTCACGTGGCCCATAATGTCCATTACAGCTATAAAGAATGTGCTATATAGCTCTACAAGATGTAGAAGTCTTCATTATAAGGTAAGAATAATGACTGGTCACCCTAAAATACAGTAATTTTCTAATAAGCTTCCCAATTTAACTATTATGGTATTTTGGTCACGTGACCACTTTTTGTATGTTTTTACATGTTAAACTTATGCTGGTACTCAGTGCTACAAGCAATCCAATAATAAATTAGCACTTGCTTGCTTTATCTTAAAGGTCAGTCTGTGTGAAAATCACCAGAAACAACAAAAAGAAACACCTTCCTATTTTGAGTTGGAACCCTAACTAAGGGAGTGAATTTTTATTGACTTGAGACTGCATAAGCATTAAGAACACATCTCCATATATAGCTATAGATAGTACAGTTTGCCAAATCTAGATGTATATAAGCTAGTCTGGCGCGGCCGCCCCTTCGTAAACAGGAAGGGGCGGCCGCGCCAGACTAATAAGCTACCTTCTGTGTTCGCCCCACGGGTAAATTTATCCCACAATCGATATTGTCAACGAATAGTATTGTTCTAAATAAGGCGCACCAGTCATGACAGATGATGGTCACTCGTCACAGGTAGGGGGGACTTGTTGTGAACTACACACCAGCGAATCTTTGCCTATTTCTCTACCCCACGATACTCCAGTTATTTTAGGAAGGGGCCCGGAAACTAAGATAACTGACAAACGATGTTCTCGCCAGCAACTTGAGCTCATAGCTGACTTAGACAAGAAAGAAGTAGTCGTGAAACATTTAGGAACTAATCCTTCAATAGTTGGCGGAAAGACACTGAAGAAAAACGAGTCGTTCACAGTTGGCTCTGGTGCATGCCTAGAGTTAATAGAAGGGAGTTACAAATATTTTGTGTTCTTCAAATATCCTCAGCAATCTGCAGAGGAATTCACTGATGGAGTTGAAATATCAGATGAATGTACAGGAGACAAACAGGTTGATGTTTCACCTGTTATGCTTAACAACAATAGTGACCAAGGCAATAGTAGTAGTAGTATGACTTCACAACAACCTCGACAACAACCTTCTAGTGAGAAACCAGTTCAAAAACGACTCACCAGTTTTTTTGGCATCAAAAATGTGGCTACAAAGAAGAAGGCTAATGCATTTAATTGGTCTCAGAAAGGTTCAATTATTGTTGGTAGTAGTGCTGGCTTGATGGCAGGAAGTAGCAAAGTTGCTGGGTTTGATATTGATGGCACAATTATTACTACTAAGAGTGGTAGGAAGTTCCCAATTGATGCTAATGATTGGAAGATAAGATTTTCAGTGATTTCAGGTCGTCTACAGCAGTTGGTTAGAGATGGTTATAAAATAGTTTTCTTCACTAACCAGTTGGGAATTAAAAAGGGTAAACTCCCCATTAATGATTTTCACTCCAAGATTGAATCTTTAGTGGACCTTTTGAACGTTCCTGTGTTAGTTATGGCTGCATGTGAATCAGACATCAATCGTAAACCATGTGTGGGTATGTGGAACCATTTCTGCCAGAATCACAATGGTGGGATTGGAATACACAAGGTTGACTCATTCTATGTTGGTGATGCTGCTGGAAGAGTAGAAAACTGGACACCCAAGATGAAGAAAGATTTCTCCTGCAGTGACAGAAAATTTGCTGCAAATTTATCCATACCATTTTATACGCCGGAAGAATATTTTCTTCGCTCAAACAAGGCAACCTTCACTTGGGGTGAATTTATACCAATGGACATTGATCCTTCTAAACCTCTACTAGACCCAGCAGATGCTTGCATTACAGTAGATTATCAAGAGATGGTCCTATTTGTGGGACCACCTGCCAGTGGCAAATCAACATTTTACAAGAAGCATCTACAGCCAAAGGGATACATACATGTCAATCGTGACACACTGGGAAGTGTTAAGAAATGTGTTGCAGAATGTGAGAAGGCTTTACAGTGTCCTGGTAACTCACACATAGTCATTGACAACACAAACCCAGACCCTGAGGCCAGAAAATACTATCTTGGTCTTGGGAAAATGTATAAAACACCTGTGAGATGTTTCATGTTCACAACTACAATAGCTCATTGTAAACACAATAACAAGTTCAGAGAGCTGAAGAACACTGGTGACACTACATACAAACCTGTGCCAGACATTGCCTTTAACTCTTACTCTTCACGGTATAACCAGCCGGACATTAGTGAAGGATTCACTGAAATAGTTAAAGTTAATTTTATTCCCGAGTTTGAGAATACTGAAGATGGTGAATTGTATTGTAACTACCTTGTATGATGGTTAATAAAAATAGCTTATAAAATTACAGATTTATGTATAATTGTTAGAGAAATTACATTATATCATACATTCCAAACATCAGCCAGACTACGGCCTGGTGAGTTCATGGGGCTATTAATACCATTTGTGCTATTACCATATTTGGTATTGTTTGTGCTATTATTGGCTTGGTATGGTGGGGATTCCCATGATGTGTGTAATGAAGTTGGCTTTCCATTAAACAACCCTTTGACATTGATCACCTACAAGGTTACAATAAGACGTGTTCATACTGCTATAGCAACTTACAGTGCCTATGAATCTGTTGATACTCTCGTAGTAACCATAGCAGGTCCACGTGGCATTGTGAGTTCCATTATCAAAATGTTCAAGGTGTTTTATCGATGTCCCTGAATACTAGTAGCAGCAGTAGCAAGGATTATGACATGTATACTACAGTAACTACACGTGCATACATTACAATTCTAAAAAAAATTAAGTTAAGTCACCAAACTAAAGTAGCACCTCACATCATGACATTTTGTCCTGCCCAAAAGACAGTTAGTGTTCTGTGAAAAGACAATCAGTCTATTGATATGGATATGTGACACACTTAATAATAGTGCTCTCCAACCTAATGAGAGGAGTGTTGTAATGGGAAGGGACAGCCAGGAGAGGAGGGAAGTTGGGAAGTACTGTCAATGATTAGTTATGACTTCAACATTACGTAGTTTTACAGACACATGTATTACATTAGGCATTACATCACTTTGTACTTTGAATGGTGTGGTACATGTAATCATTAGTAGTGACAGTGTTGTATTGCATATGTATCTGTGGTGATCGTGATGATTGTGGCGGACAGCAGAGCTATACCCATTGACAGTCCCCCACATTTTGGTGCTGTGACCAGCAGAAGTCCGTCTCAAGAACAAAGCCAACCCTGAGCTAGTTGTGCTCACCTCAAGTATTAACCCATCACTAAAATGTTGTGGTACCATGGCAAAATAAGAGAACGATACCTCGAAAGGTGAGCACCTCTTACTCAGTGAACTGTTGTTTGCTGTTCTTCCATTGCAGGCTTCCCAGTGGTTGGCATTAATTCGAAGCCAAGTTTGTCACAACATGGAGGCACTGCTTATCATGTCGCAGATATAGAAGCCACCTCAATAGGATAATTACTGCATACTCAGGGTCAGATGAACAACTTGAATGAAAGAAAGACATTCTCACTGATGTTGTTGATGCCAAAATAATTATTAGTCATATTGAGAACTGAAATCTGAGAATTCTTGAAACTGAAGAAATTCAGGAAATCATCTCCCAATAAGCAGCTCAGATTGAACAAGTTTTGAGGCAATATTGCCTTAACAATCCAGACCCCAGCACTGCTAAGGTTGCTCTACTGCAGGTCCCTTAACCTCTGGTGTGAACAATAAACGGTCCACCACCTTTTGTCAGTCTGCTAAAGAAGTGATGTCTGATTCTGTGAGCTCACTAGGATCCTTGTCAATGAGCACCCGCTGAAGATGACACTCCCAATACACAAATAATCTCACACGACACAGAAACTCAAACGCTACCAGTCGCAGTCACACACCAGATGATCACACTCCCTGAAAACCATGTCACACCCCCATGTGGTCACACCCCCAGCAAGCCATGGAGCCCCAGCCATGCACCAAGCAGCAACAACAGCAGAGTTACTACTCATCTACCTAAACTAGTATACCAATCTTCTCAGGCGAACCATTACAATGGCAGTCTTTCTGGGACTGTTTTGAGGCAGCTGTGCATAATACTCGTTTCTAAGTGATGTTCAAAAAATTAAGTCATTTGTGTGCACAACTGCAACATGATGCTGCAAGAGTAGTGGCTGGTTTCCAACTGACATGACTCAACTATGAATACTCTGTTACCTTATTGCAACAAAGATATAGCCAACCACATAATGCTCATATGAATGCCTCAATTGAAATACCTAATCTAACAAACACTTCAACTCTTCTATGATTCCTTTGAAAGATACGCACGCCACTGGGCCAATCCCGTGAAACATAAAGTTCACTGTTAGTTCCTATTATACTGAACAAACTTCCAGAAGATATCAGAATAAACCTAGCAAGACAGCATGGTAGTGATGAGTGGACCATTGATGAATTACAAGTAGGGGTGGGCTATATACCGATATTTAGTTGGTGTACAATATATATTTTAACCGAATTTAACTTGTTCACCCACATATGAGAATACCAGTAGTATGGCAGAACTTATTAGCAAGAGTAGAGCGAAGAGGGTAACATGGGACTACTAGAAAGGTGCTAATGGGAGACCAATCAAATATGGGAGTACTATTTGACACCTCTGCTGAAAAAGTTTGTTGGCTAACACCTCACTTGAAAAGTAAGCACTGCCTAGTCTACAATAATATTTATACAGCCTACCTCTAATTACAAGGTGCCTTACTTACTGAGATTTGAACTTTAGAAATCAGACCACAGCCAATCTAATTTGTATCAGTTAACAGCCTCCTTTCATATACACTCCTTCCGTAAACCTCCACGTAACCCAACCAGAAGAAACTAACATGTGTTTACTGCAAGAGTTCTCATACTCTTAGTAACCGTGAAAGTGAAAGTGTCAAAGACCATCAGAAATGCCTAGACATTATAAAACGTGAGAAGTTATGCTTTAATTTCCTGGGCCATCACAGAGTGTTTCATTGTAATTCTAAGTATTGATGCCACAAATGTGGCCACAAGCATCACACAAGCATTTGTGGTGAAGCAACTAGAAATGGAGCTCAAGTTCAGCTATCTTCTCAGCCAGCAACCTCTGAAACACAGGTCACAGGGAACAGTAACAACTCAACAGCTTCACTTACCACCCTTCACCACACAATGTGCTCATCAAGGAAGGCACCTGCCTATTGAAAACTGCTGTTGCCATAGTTTCCTCATCACCCTCAGAAACTAAGATTCCAGCCAATATACTATTTGATGAAGGGTCTCAGTGCTCCTTCCTTACCCAAGAACTGGCAGATTTGTTGTCACTGAAGACACATAAGAAAGAAGACATTCTCAGGCTGCATTTGGTGCCAGTCAACCACACAACAAGAGCAAGGCAGTTGCAACCATTTATATGATGACACAATCCACAGACCTTACATTGATATCAGTCCTCATTGTACCCACTATTGCTGAGTAGTGATCGACACCAGAGATGCAGAAGTCTCTATCTGTGTTAATGGGATGGACAAGCTGCAATCCTCGTAGATATGGGAGTTCCTTAACTCTGGAGGTGGCAGTGATCTTCAGTGGCAGGAAAACCACACCATTCGAGGGGACGGCCCAAACACTACTAGTTCAAAGATTGGATACCTACTTTCAGGACCAGTTTCACACACATACACACATTCTTTCAATGTGGTAATTCGCTCATTGGCCCCACCGTCTGTCACTTACACCAAATTTCCTACAAACACACAACAGTATCACTTGTGATCAACTTAATAGAGGTTTTATTGAGTGAGTACATACACCTGAACTTCCTGGCTTGACCCATTTCATTCCTCATCACTGTGTTAAAAATAACTCAGTCGCAACACCAATCTGCACCGTGTACGACTGCAGTTGTTGTCAATCAAAGGACTCTGAATGATCGTCTGCTTACTGGTCCTCACTTCCTATGTTCCATCATTCTCCGTTTTCGTACACACAACTATGCTATTTCAACTGACATTGGAAAAGCCTTTCTTCATATCCACCTCCATGACATTACACCTGCTTCTTCTGGCTCAGTGACTCCACAGATCCCAACAGTGAGCTCATCATGTACTGATTCAAGGCGGTACTCTTTGGAGCTGTAAGTTTACCTTTCATGTGGTATGTTACACTGTATCATCACTCACAATACTACAACATACCACTCTCACATGACATCCAAGCCAATCTTTATGCTGATAACATGTGTACACAGGTTCTAATAGTTCCTGTGCGACAACAATAACAAGCGAAACCATGTGCATAAGACTTCGGCCAATCAAACCAATTCATTTTTGAACTTCAAACAACAATTACCACACGTGACTTCTGCTTTAAATTTGTTGACGCGCAAGAACCATTAGAACCTGTGTATCAGGATGTGAGACAGAGTTAGCCACAATCCACAATTATCAACAGGCTAGCATCATTATGACAAAGGCCAAATTTAAATTGAGGTCATGGGTGTCAAATAACCCACAACTTACAGCACTCACAAATCAACAAAACACACCTGATTCCACCATGCCTGCCAATATCCTTGGCATTCACTAGAACAACAGCATATCACTCATACCCAAATCTGCTACCTTGACTACCACAATCTTAATCACAAAACAAGTGAGAAATTCTTCAAGACTCCTCCAAAGTATTCGACCCCATTGGGCTAGTAGTCCCAGTTACCATCCATGCCAAGCTTCTGATGCAGACCCTCTGGCAAAAAACATGTGGAATGGGATGAGCCACTTAAATCCGAGCTTCGTCAACAATGGCAGTCCATAGTCACAGGCATCACAAAATTATTGTACATCAATAGATGCTACTTCACATTCACATATCAGAACCACAACATGCTGCTTCACCTGTTTGCCGATGCTAGTATCAAGGCATATGATACTGTAGCCTTTCTTAAGCTTCAACAAGAGTCTTCGTTTGTCATTGCGAAAACACATGTTACTCCACTCAAACGCCCAACTCCATCTTACCTGGGGCTCATGGCTGCATTGACTGCCAAGTTCATTATCAGTTCCTTGCAACTGCACAATATCCCTGTTTACATCTGGACTGACAGCCAGATTGCGCTTTACTGGATCCATAGCCAGAAGACCCTCTACAGTTCGTCTCTACACAAGTAAGTGAGATTCACAACTTGCTGCCGTCAACTTCCTGCCGTCAACTTCCTGGAGGTTTTGCTGACTAATAACAATCCTGACAAGATGTATTACTTATGACCAGTTGCAGTCTTCCTTGATGTGGTTTAATGATACACCCTGGTTGCTGTCTGAACACCTTTGGCCAGAGTGGGAACCTACAGAATCTCTTCCAAGTACAAATTTCATTAGTGGAAGCAGAGGAGACTGCTCAACCAGAGAGACAAAGCACTACACCTATGGAAGACACTGGACTTCACTGTATTATTGATATCTCAGCACTCAACGGTCTACCATAACTCCTCAACATAACAGCACACATTTTAAGATTTGTTAGAAATGCCAGAAAGCCATCCATCAAGTACTCACGCCCTATCACTTCTGCAGAAACGACATAAGCTAGTCTGAAGTGGATCCAGGCTGTACAACAGCAATCATTTCCTGCCAAAATCAAGAATATTAACTCCAAATATAGTCGACTACCCTTACTTCATCAGATTTTTAGATAAGGGTAGACTCATCCATTGTGGCGGGAGGATTCACAATGCTTCTGTCTCTGAACTGGTGAAATTCCCTTACCTTCTACTAAACAAACACTCATTCACCAAACTCATTATCAATGCAATGCACAAGAAACATCTACATGTTGGAGTAAACTTGGATGTTGACAGCCATCAGACAGAACTAGTGGATCCCCGGTGCCATGGAAACTTCTTAGGCATTGTGTGATCTGCAGGAAGACTGAAGGAAAGCCTTACCAAATACCACCCCCACTCCCCCCCTTGTTAAGTGTAGAGTTCAAGAGACATAACCGTTTGAGGTGACAGGCATATGTGAGAGATGTGGGTAAGGAAAGTAAGAAGTATGTGTGTCTCTTTCATGACTAGAGCTGTACATCTTGAAATAGTGACTGATCTCACCACTGAGAATTTCATGCAAGCTTCAGTAGTCATAAGTCTCTGTCCAGGGTGATGATATCGGACAACGTGTCCACATATCTTGCAGCTGCTGATGAACTCAATGAACTATTTGGTTCTGTCCCCTGGTATCTTTTGGGAGCGATTTATTGGATTAACTAAAGCTTCCCTCAAGAAGGTACTTGGAAGGTCATATGTGAGAGTTTACTCGACCTGCAAACAATTGTCGTAGAAGTCAAAGCCAACCTCAATGATCACCCACTAACATATCTCTACTGACCAGAGCCACTCACCCGGTACACCTACTGTATGGTGGAGAATTGTTTTGCTTCCACATCCAGTGACTGAAGGAGATGAAGGTCACGACCTAGATTATGGCATGGAGGACAATGAGGTGAAGAAGAGAGCTAAGACTAGAACATTATTGCTGAACCACTTCTGGAGAAGATGGAGAACAGAGTACCTCACATCACTGAGGAACTTTCACAGAACTGCAGGAAACAATTCTCAGTTAGTCAAGAAAGGTGACATTGTCTTAGTCCATGATGATGGTCCTACAGCATGTTGGAAGCTTGCAACAATTGAAGTTATCACCGGACGTGATGGACTTATTACAGCGGCTAACATTTGTATGAGCAAACAGACTCACCAGTAGACTGTACCCCTTGAGATAAACCATCCAGAAGAATCTACCAGTCACAAGATGTCCATCCCACTAGACAAGCTGTGACGAAGGCCAGTGAAAGATTGGCTGTATCCTACATGGCCACTGGTAGGATGTCAATGATTAGTTATGACTTTAACATTACATAATTTTATATAGACATGTGTAGACATTACGTCGCTTTGTACTTTGAATGGTGTGGCACATGTAATCAATAGTGTTGTATTGCGTACATATCCGTGGCAACCGTGGAGAACAGTGGACAAACCAAGCTATACCAACTGACAGTCCCGCACAAATACCTAACTCAATGCAGGATCTTAACAAATCCTGCGTCAGCAGTGATGGGTTACAAGCCTCACCCTAAACATACAAAGTTGCTAGCCCCACAAGGCAGACCAACTAGTACATGTCTAGGATGAGCCAGTTTAACCCATCATCAACCTAGCAGTAGTCTCATACAAAGTCCCTAGGTAAGCGTATCAAAGGGATACACTTCCTGAATGTATGTTAGTAGTCTCACAATCTCCTGTGAAGTATTCTCTGTTTGATTAAACCAGTGCATTGGAGGACTCAGTGGTCAAGTTTGTATCAGCCAGTCGACTTATCACGTGAATACTCCTTCTGTCATCTGAGATGTGAAACGGAGGAACAGGCAGAACAGTTAAATAAACAATTTCCTCTCCTGCAGTTATCCCTAGATGAAGAAAAGTGGAAATCTGTTGAACAGGAAGATGAAATTAAGCAGCAAAACAAGACTTTAGCAAGGAAAAGCCAAAGAGGTTTGGTATGAACGGTAGCATGACAATGAAGATGGCCCCAAAGAGAAAGAAAGTGAGATCATGCAATTGACAAAAATTACTTCACTCTGTCAAGACATGAAAACCAAAAGAAGAGAAGGAGCCCACCAATTCTCTAGCCCTTGCCATTGAAGGCGCCACCTCTTCATCTGTTTGTGAAGGATTAGAAGACTTGTGGGCATTTAAGAGGGCTGCCCAGTGGAACAGTTGGACTGATTCCGAATGCTTGCTACAACTTGCAAACCACAATTTTTGTTTTCAAAAAAGTCGTGGGCAGTTGGTGTCTTACTGCCAGTATTAAAATTAATTTCTTTCCAAGTGCAGCTATGGTTGGGCGATTTCTCCCAACATGCCACACAGAGTCCAAACAAATTTGTACCTGGCAGGCAAGCCTATGGTCAAGACAACATGAGTGCAGACACATGCAAAATATTCTTGTGTTCCCAATTGCAGGAAGGCTGTGCTACACCCTCATGAGGCCCTATCAGTGTCTGGTGCCCGTTACTATGAGGAAATACACATCACAGAAAGAAACGAGGCGCATCTCTTGACACATCTTGCCAAGAAGGGCCAATAAAACTTCCAATTGCTAGTAGCAAGAGTTCATAATATTTGTGTAGGGGAGAGTGTCTAACTGGAGTACATTCAGCAAACACACTGCTGCAAGTAACACCTCAGGCCTTGGAAGAAAGGCTTGACTTCCACACAAATATTATGAACTCTCGCTAGTAGTTAACTACAGTGGAAAATCTGATCACATAGTACAAACCTGCAGCCAGCAGACCGACAGCAGAGGGGAGACTATACTTGTGACTGAAAGGAAGGAGGTACAAAGCCTCCAAAAATCATCATATCAGTGGACAAGAACCGCATATCTAACCCCATGGGTATCCTTTCATTAGACTCTGATGACACAAGAGTTGGAGTAGTACATGTCATGGCAGTTGACACAGTAGATGTTACTGGTGTGTCTATCTAGGTGCTAGTTGACACTTGGTGATATCACCATCATGGATCGATCCTGAGCTCTTCAGAAAGGTGGCAGAAATTGAGCAGAAGAAAACACACAAGACCCCATTTATCTGCAATTTCAGTTGGATCGATGGATATGTGGAAATTGATGTTACATTTTACCAGTTTATGTTGCACATGATGACTTGCTATTGTCAGAAAGGAGGCTTATGTTGGTAATTGGGTATTGTGAAATATCACCCAACGGTGTCAGTAGATCATCAAAACACTCTAGAACATTCTGCTATACAAATGTGAATTAACTTTAACTGTGTATAACCTTCTATTTGTGAAGTTTCACAGTATTGATAAATAAATAAATAAAGATATATACCACAAGTAAAAGTTACTCATGGTAAACAGGTTTTAAGTACATCTTGAAAACTACATCCCTGCTATTTAGCACTATCATACTAACCTGGTACAGTTCAGTCATCATTTTAGGTGGTATTAGCTGATCCATCAAACCTGACAGAAACAGACTGGGCATCTTAGTTGACTTGATCTTAACAATACTCATAAACTATCAACAAGAAACTCCAAATATTATCACCAGTGAACACACACACTCCAATGCCCACCTGATTCTTGAAACAGAACAAGGGTAAGTATTGTGCTCCTGGGAACATCTGCTGTGCCATGGCAGGTATACTGGTAAACGTGTTCTCCACAACAAGTGCCATTATCCTATAAGAATATATTAAGACAGTGAAACCTATAGTAGTGTGCAATGTATATATCACAATAATATAGGACTTCTGATAACTGATATATTATCGTGAAGTACAGTGAAACCTTATTAATATAATGGGACTACCTTTGAGACCAAAACTTGGCCTCTGCCTTAGGAAGACTATCAAGTTGAATTATATGCTGATTGGATTAATTTCACATCACCAGTGAATAAAGAAATTGTCTGTACCATTCTTTCGTCATGCTAACGTTTTGTAGTACATGGCAGCAATGTTTGAAATTTACTGTTTACAAGTGATCCCTTGTCCATAATACTCAGTGTGCTCCTAATATATATTGGTGACTTAGCCTAAAACCATCTCTACTGTTCTTATTGATAACACATTATTGTATTACTGGTTGCCAGGAATTTAAGCTAAAATACCATTGTGTGTCAATAAATTTCACTCAAGACAAGTAATCAATTATATTTTTTATGACCAATTAACTGGTGATGAAAACATACACACAAAACATATATAATAGCTCATACTTGTCATGGTATGTTGAATTAGACGCCAGATCAATGGCTACTGACCCACCCAGTGATCGACCAAATAGTATGATCTTCCTACGATCAATGTCCTGACAGTGTAGAAGGTAGTTCATCCCAGCCTCAGCGTCCAACCGTAAACCTAGCAAGTAATCAGTTGTTACATTTGTGGCTAACAAAGTGTAGTAGATAGTAGTGTGTGTGTGTGTGTGTGTGTGTGTGTGTGTGTGTGTGTGTGTGTGTGTGTGTGTGTGTGTGTGCGTGTGTGTGTGTGTGTGCATGCAGTTGATGTCATGCCAGGTTGAAAGCCTGTATAGCAAAATCTTGACACGTACAATATACCTACTAACTACTCACATACCTGTTTCACTAGGAGATCCTTCACTCTTTCCATACCCTCTATACTCCACAAGTAATATATTCACTCCACAGTGTTGGTACAATGCTTGAGCGTTGTGCAACCGATGACCAATGTTCCCAGCATTCCCATGAAAGTACAGCACAGTACAGGCCTTCCCTACCCTATCTGGTGGCTGTTTGATGAAGTATGCCACAATCGTGTAACCATCTGAAGTCTTTAAGGACACATTTTCTGAAGGCAGTCCAACAGAGTTTGGACCCTGAACAAAGACTCTTGCACTGTCCGGCTGCTCAGGGAAATACAACAATGAATCTTGGTATTGGTAAAATATTCCAAAGACGGTAACAAGCAATAATATGAGCATGATTAGTCCACCATATGCCCAGTACAAGAGAATTAGTATCAATATTGCAGCACTGCAGATGCGCCAAAATTTCTGAATGATGAGTAATATTAGTCTGCCAATGCTCTCAACAGAACTGAACCCCATGTGTCTGTCTGACGGTAACAATGATGCTCTCCCCATTTCTTCAACAACTCATTGTAGGTGACACAAATGGAAACTTCTCTCTAACGAGTAATGTACTGTATCTAAAAAGATTTCGTGAAATGTTACAATGTCAGCAATTCTCATGCAATACGCAACCATAAATATTTTACCCTTTCGTGGCACATTCAAAATAACTACACACACAACAGTTGTAATGGAACCTGTGGCTTTACACAAATCTTAGAAACGAGGCGAATTTGCTACGAAATGAAACACGCACATGTCACAATTTGCTACGAAATGAAACACGCACATTTTACTAGCTACCTGGCGATATCAAGAACAAGTCAGTGAATTCTCGCTTTCCCCTTTACATATATAGAGCTTTTAATTTGCTTTGGTGATCGCTAATTAAAATAAAACAACTTGTATTTCATGAATTAGACAAGAATTCAAAATTTTGATAATTCAATGAAAACTATTGTCAGAGTACAAAAATAACTCTACTGAGTGTCACTTAACAAGTCATAACCAAACAGACTATTGCTGATGGAGTCACACAATGAGAGCAGCTCAAATGGCTTGTGTTGTGATATCTCTATTGCATGTGGAATGGAATCAGTTATCCAAAAGTGGGAAAACTTAATTTCACATTCTTCTGTTGTGAATTTCTTCCAAGAGCCTTGTGGGAATACAGCATGGGTGACAAACACGCTGATCGACTTGGGATTTGCTTTTTGCAGTGCCTGAAGTACAATCATACGAGATTAATACCCAATAATTGATATCTCACCTTGGCACATTCTATCAGTGTCCCACCAGTTTGTACGAGATCATCAACAATGACACAGTCTTTACCAGTAGCAACACCTGCATGTGTACCAGATTCAATTATTGAGGTAAATTTGCCCATTGACAAAATGCTATTGATGAAAACCTTTCTTGGCGACCACATGGGTTACTGGGATAGGTAATACTATTCAGCGAGAAACTCTGATGCCATCAACTTTTGACAAATCCTGGCTCAGATAATATTAGACTAGTTCACGGTTTGTCATCACAGCCCGTATGGTATTCCACAAGATTGGTATTTCAAGATTGCTTCATTATTCATTATGGAATATTTGTAGTACAAGTACACATTTTCACAATAGCATATCAGGGGCAGGTTTCTGAGATTTCCAAACAGTGGTCAAGCAAGATCGAGATATCCTAATGGAGGGTTACCTTAACAGTTATTTGCATAATAAACACTCTCAAATTCAACTTCAGAGGATCTAATTTCCAAATATTTCCCTGGGGAGCCACTATAGGGTAGCCATTATATGATATAAAAGTGACTGTTCTATTAGAGTGTTTTGTCAAAACTGTATTTTATTGTATTGCTCTATTAGAGTAAATTGAACAGAGCACTGGCATGTAAATCAATAAACATGAACAAATAAATGACAGGTTTCAGATAATGGAGGTCCCAAAGTACCATAAAATTTGTAGCAAAGGTGAAAGGCTTATACCTAATTTAATAAAATGAAATGAGAAATCATGGTTGAATGCAGAGGAGATCTTGGACTATGCGGCACTTGTCTAGACTGGAAGCTGTCTGTGGATCAATTTTTCAGGTACATTCATCTACATGTTTCTGACTCCTTGCTACACAAACTTAGTCTTCCCTAGTGGAGATAGTGACCCCATCATTTGGAGGTCTACTATATGGTCTTGAATTGCATGGCTGATCATGAATCACTATTTTAAAATAACAGACTAGTCTGCTTGGATATTCAGACAAAAAGAATCAATTACAGGAGTTATTTAAGTTGGAGCAGCAGTCATATAGGTTGGAATGTCTCAACAAATGTTTTATATAAAAAATATTACCTTCTTTGATTGTGACAATTCTCTTCTCGCCATCTCTGACCTTGTTACATATGATTGTAGGCCAGGTTGGGAGTAGTGAATTGAATCGTTTAAATGCTCCATCATCAGGGAAGGCGATACTCATGTCTTTACAGTTAGGTAGCCTCTCTAGTCTTGTCTTTAACAATGGTATTGCAGACAACAACCTGTGTGCGTGCGTGCGTGTGCATGCACCCAGTAAGAGCATTGTTGTATAAGTACACACACTACTACCTTGGAATGACTTGATTGCTGAAGTAAAATCTCTCTTGGAGGGCATGAATATCAAATACTACCAATTGAGTTGGCCCACGAGCTGCCAGTGGTATAGCCGATAGCATCAATGCAAGTGTCTAGCATGAACTAATCTATAACAGCAGTCTTATGACTTCACTGCATACCTTAGCAGTTACCACTTGTCCTTCCTTGTCAACTCGTTCCATTGTGCCAGTGGGAAAGAATGGTAGAATGACTCGGAAAGATCTCACCAGATACCTAGAAGAGTCATAACATTGTTGAATTCAGCAATGATAAACTATTCTATAATTTTTTATGAATGTGCACATGACTACTTTGCATAACCTCTGAAGAGTCATATACACTAGGGAATCACAAAAACTGTCAGTACTAATCTGATTTAACAAAACCATAAAACTTCATTGCATATTAACACTTCTATCATAGACAAAAGGTACAATTTGTTTGATTGAAGCCTCAAGAAATCTACGACAATACCAAAAACATACAAATTTTCGAGAGACATATTTTTTGCGGATTTTGTGGTTACTTGGTTGTCCATGAAATTTTCATCCTCGAAAAGTAACAATTGTCAGGTTAGCTCTGCTTTCTAATAGTAAAAATGAGTGATCCTCAAAAAAAAACAAAAAAAAAACAGAAAATCCTGAAATTTGTTGATCCGAGAAAATTACCTCCCTCAAAAATTTCATTCCATGACAATGTTTCATAGAAAAAATAATAGGGTCAGTAATTACACACAGAATTCTCCATCTACCCCCCCCCCCCCAAACACACACACACATTAACACAGATACAAACCTTGGGAAGGCGTACATCACTGACAGCTGCTCAAACAAGATGGTGTCAGGTGAATGCAGACTAGCCAGGAATATAACTACACAATAAACCACTACTGTGAATTGATAGCACTTACAATACTTTATACAATGACATTGCTGGACAGTTTTGATGTGGGGGGAGGGGTTCAATCATTCATTAATTAGCTTATCATTTTTGGGTGACACTATGATTACCTATAGTGGAACTTACAGTGGCAGTGGGAAAGGCTAAAAAAGAGTAGGTGAAACTCTTTGGCAATGAAACTTACACAGTGCTGACATTTGAAGATACATCATCACTACACATACCACCAGGAGTTGGTGGAAACCCCCAGGAAAATCTCTGAAACAGGCATTGTTAATAGTCAATTTAAGCATTTTACAATATCTGTGAAAATGTGACTGTTCTATTAGAGTATTTCACTATTTGCATATTGATTTTTGTGATAACAATTATCAAACAGTTTCTCCATCAAAAATTCGATTACTAGGTGCCAGGATGCATCTATTATAAGTATAATATACAGACTTGGGGCCAAAATCTTAGTCATTTAACTCACTAATTTATACTGTCAATATTGTGTGATCAATATGATGTAAACTGACCATCTCTTCCGGCAATTTCTTGCACATTATTGATCATTATATTTGGCCATCCATCTCTGAAACGATTCCATTGAATGCCATCCTCCATCAGCTGTACTCTGCGATATTGTTTGTTGTCTGCCCCCTTCAATAGGAGCATATACCACATGTCTAACGTCTAACAACACCACTACTGTGAAACCTAACTTATCAGTCACCTCTTTATAAGGCCACCTTGTTAAAAGTGGCCGTCAAGTAGGTTAGGTCAATTGTGCTCATCCCTACAAAAACTACGGCACAAGCCAAGTTGAGGAGCAGAGAATTGACACCAACAATTATTTCATGCTATGCCTTGCAGTAGCTTAAGAGACTAAAGCTCTTTATGATACAGGAATCATAAGGCATGGCTACAAACAGTGTTTTGCTGTTCTATGTCATGTACAAACAGATTTCACAACAATGTGACAAACTATAATATAGAGTTTCCATTACTTTACACTCTTTACAGAGTACTTGCAAATAGCTTTGAGGTTTGTTAATTACAAGTTCAAAGGTTGATTTCTCACAAGTCTGGTTTAAACCCTGAACTATCACTTAGAGCTGTTGATAATCTATCCTATTAGAACATACACTTGTTAATCACTTTTTGTTCTGTTACACACTTTAGCTTGTCGTCACAATAATTTACATGTTAATTTATACTCGTGTCTTGCTCTTACGTCTGTTTCATCATTTCGTTTCTTCTCTCGTTCTTTCACTTCATCCTTAATCATTTGATCTATCTTGCAGGCCAGTTCTTTCATGGACGTGTGATAGAACAGTAAAATTGGAGGAAATTTGCTCCCCGCAGGTAAATCTAATGGTACAGGTGATCGCTCCATTGTCTTCCAGGTCCGCTTGAACTATAGATGCTTGAACCTCCCTTTCGTCGAAATACCCACAACGCGTTCCAGGCGCTATAATTAGGAACAAACATATAGCCACTGCGCGTTTTAATGGTGGTTTACGTAATGTATTTATCAGTTGCTATGGAAAGTAGACAATTATGATGAGAATTATACTGTTAAATACAGCGAGATCTGCATGGAGCTAGCTGGATTAGATCTATCTCTGCGGAGAAACAGCACATGGACCCCCAAGAATCATAAACCATCCAGAGAAACGGTACACTACCTTTGGTGTGTGTTAATTAGAAATATTTAAAACAGGTTTTTCATGAAAGACTAACCTTACTAGACAAATGGGTAAGTTGACTATGTCTAATGTGTTGTTTTGTGTTTATGTTAATGTACAGTACAATGGATGGACTGCAGAACAGAGACGATACTTTATCGAACATGTTCTAATGAAATGTACAATGCAACAGTTAGCATTGATTGACACCCTTGTTCATCCTCAAATGCCTACGTTTGCTGTGGAATTCACCAGGGTGATCCCAAGACACCTCTGCCTTAAAATATTCTCTCTTCTTGACCCTAGAAGCTTATGCAGATCATCACAGGTACACAAGAGATGTAGTTTAGAACACAATTAGCTAGTATAGTAATAGGTGTGTTGGTATTGGCACTACCTCACTGAAGAGAACTGTATTTGGAAGCCAAAATGTCTGAGGTTTGGATGGACGCTGCCACAACCACCAGTATCAACAGACTTGGGCATATGGAAGAGACATTACCTTAGCTGTGTGAGGAACCTTCATTGGGTGCCTCCTTCAACAGTTGTCAAGGCAAGTTACCTACATTCTATCATACAGTACATCTAGTCCCCAAACTGCAAATCCCATAAATGGGACAGAAATCTCAATCAAAAAATTGAGATAAACCATTGATGTCATAAATTGTTTTACAAAAATTTCATGTTTAAAATTCAAAGGAGGTTGGTAATGCATTGTAAGCCTATGACATGGATTTCATGCAATATTTAATATTGAGAATACTGTGCTGAATGTTTCTTTGAGTTCATGAGATGTTTGGCTAAAAATCAAACTAGAAGACCTTTCACTGAATGTCTTTACTGTAGGAGCAAGATCAACAAGATATTTCAATACTTGAGGACACCCAGACACAACAACCTGTTAAACTAGACACGACCAGGAAGAGGTTAAGTATTAGGAGACAGAGCAGGAGGAAAGGGGGGAGCATTTCTTTTTCCCAAATGGACACCACATCACAACAGAAACCAGTATGGAGACATCCAGATCGCCATCCTAAAAACATTTCACAATCAACTATCCTAAACTCTTCATGGATGACACATAAACAGTAAGTATAGAACATTTAGACCATAAAATCATAACACCTCACTAATAAGGACACTTTAGTATAGTCCCAAGGTGTCTGGAATAGGGATTTTACTGTAAATATAAATATCACTATTCTAGCCCAAGATCAAGTCAAAGTATTCTCTTGAAGACATACCCAAATGAAGAAACCTCACCACCGTCAGGTTCATTACAAGTGAGTTCTGATAGATGACTGCTTGTGATGAAGTAATTACACTTTAATAGGAAGACAATGAACAATTCTCCTTACATGACCAAGTATCAATTGATGATGAAGTATTTGACAATTCTATACATAACCCACGCCCTAGAAAATCATTACCATTAACTCCCAATAGAAAACCTATGGGTAGAGTGTATAGGTCTGATACATATAGTTCCTTATTAAAGAACACACAGATACTAGAAACCACTTCTAAAGAAATAACTACACCCACACAGACACCACTCTCAACTGATACAGAAAATACAGGTGATTATTAGAGTTGTTTTACATGTGATAATAATGTTACAATAGAACTAACCACCAAGCCATGGCTGATAGCACAACACTCGGACAATAGTGACAGTGATGTATAGAGTATTCACACATGATAATTTATGTATAATGTAAAATCAAGAGTTCAACTCTTGGTAAAATTGTAAGTACTCTACCAAGTCATCCATCTAGTCATCATCCATGCTCTGACAAAGGTCAACCTCATCGTCGCACTTACAACATTCACCAACAAGCCGCAACAGTTGGGCTATGTCGTCTGGTCTAGATAGTCTGTGGTCTCCATCATCTATAACATCTAGAGTTACTGAACTTGTGATCTTCTGCATCAGTGCCAGTGATACCGAGGTTGGAATAACATCATCCAGGTCGCCGTGTAGTAGTCGCACTGGTGCCTTGATGATCTCCAGCCCTGGCATGTCAAGTACTGTGTGTTTAGATCCATCTTGAATAAACTGTAGTGTGTAATTCACTGGCTTGTTATCTCCATAAGGTGACAGGTATTCATAATAGCCCAAGGTCTTTACTTGTTTCTTGGTTTCGCTGTTTAGCGAGTTCCATATTCTCTGCGTGTAGTCCGCTGCTACTGCTAGACCAACCAATGCGTGGATTTTGTCAGGGTTTCTCATGGCGTATAGTAACATTAGCCAGCCGCCTAGACTTGAACCAACTAGTACCTGTTTGCCCTCAGTTAAATTATCAATCACTGACTGAACATCGCTTAACCACGTGGATACGTTACATTCTTCAAACGACCCTTCTGATTGTCCATGGCCTGAGTAGTCAAATCTAATAAACGCCCTTCCTTCTTTCTTGCAATAAGCTTCTAACGCGTTAGCCTTTTCCCCAATCCTTGAAGAACTGATTCCATGTAGATATACTATCCCTGGTCCCTTCCCATTCAACTTTTCGTACACCAGATTATTCCCAGACGACGAACGAAAGACAGGCAAGGCCGCTGAAGCTGCAGCCGCCTCACCAGCCATTAGGAAATAACGTAACGAATAATTAGGAAAGTTGTTTTATTTTCGGTTTTGTTGAAATACACAAAAAAAAATTTTGTTCGATTATTTTCCTTTCTTTGACCTGAGCTTCCTCAAATAGAATTCTAGCTCTTTTCCTTCCAGTATGTAACCGTCACCTCTACCACTCTGACCAGGTCTTGATGCAACACAAGCTGAAATGTTTAGGCTAATAATATTTCATGACATTTTTTTTTTTTACCATATATTCTTCCAGTTGTGAATTGTTCTTCCAAATGTGAATCAACTTTTGCCTCTGTTTTCCTGCCCTCCAACTTCCTTTGAAGATGATTGGAACGCTTTTTATTTAAAGGATCTTCCTCTGAACTTTCAGCCTTAACAAAGAAAAGGTGACCATTAGCAAATATGCAAGGGTGGCACTCACTTCTTTAGCAGCTTTAGACTTCTTATGACCAATGGGTAAGCCATAGTGCATCTCGTACCTTTTAATGTTAAACAATTTGGTTAACATGTTGTTAAGAATAGGTCTCACCATTGCTTGAAAGGTGTACAGTCAATCTGAACAATACAATTCTTCACAAGTGTCTTAGTTCTGACCAGTTCATTGTTACTAGCATTGTAGACAACATCCAGAATACGTGTTTTTCTGGTAACAGCTGCAGAGGAAAAAGCACATTAAATTTACCAGAGGTCCACAATCAAATGCAACTCAGACACATGCTACTATGAACATAATATACTTGTTCATGTGTACTGTTCATGTGTAACAACTGTTACAATAGATGTCCATTGCATGGTTTATCTCCCCAGTAATGGCCTCATAGAGACTCTGGGAAGCGCAAGGAATATGCAATGGCAAGCACAATCAGTTTGATGGCTAATTTGCTGTCCAATGTTGTGGATGGAATATACGTCATGCGAGACAAATTGTCTTCGGCTCCTAACCACTGAGCAGAACTGAACAGGAGGCTAGGCCTGACAGGTGCTCACATTGGATACGTGCTCGACTTACAACACGCACAACATTACCTTCGGAACCCCACGAGTAGTTTCCGCTATCTAATCTCAGGGCTCTGTATTTCTTGTTCCCACCGCGGCACCTTACCACGTGGATTCTCTTTTGTCCGATCTACAACGACATTACTAACCATGAAGTTTCAGCAGTCAATTCTTACTTTAGTGTTGGCTGCTGGACGGCCGAGCTCGAATTTTCTCTTCTTTCGAAGTGGTTTTCGCTTTCCACCAGTGTTCCGACGCTTATGACAACTGTCCCTAGATATCCCTGCGAGTATACAGCCGTACTCAACAAGAAAGCAATGGAGTACACAGTCACGTAGCAGCCAAGTTCATGACAATCTTGATTGCTATGTACCACAAAGATAAAACGTGACAACCAAACTTACCCATCGTACGTCTACATAAAGCCCACCATCAAGAAAGAACGTGTTACTTTACGCATGCGCATTTTAGTGCCATATTTTATATTAAGAGTTCAACATACTATATATATATATATATATATATATATATATATATGATATAAAAATCAGTAGTTTTGAGGCCATTGTTGCAGTTGTGAATATTGATGCATCTCCATGTTGTAGACTGAATTTTCAAAAGTAGATGGTTGGCTGATCTTGTGTGGCTTCTACAAAACAATACATAATGTTACACACAACTAGTTACTAGTAACACCTTAATTGCTGGGGTGGATGTTGACCTAGGCGGCATTGGAGAGTACCCTGATTGAATTGGAGTGTGGTCTTGAGGACTAGCTGTTGACCTGTATCCTGGATTGGTGAAGGAATGCTCTGGGCTCACGTATCCTTGCAAATGATCAAATGCACCTCTGCTTTGGTAGCCAATTCCTGAAGATACTGATGCATTAACAGAGGGACTGTAATCAGGATAATCTCGAGGTGGAACTGTCAACGGTAGAGGAGGAGCTGATGGGGTTGAAGCACCAGAGTTATAGCTACTTTGACGTGAATGAGAGAAATGAGATTCTGGAGAACGTAACATCCAGTTAGTCTGCAAAAGAGGTCTACTAATTTGTTGTTGTTGTTGCTGCTGTTGTTGTTGTTGTTGTTGCTGCTGCTGTTGTTGTTGTTGTTGTTGCTGCTGTTGTTGTTGTTGTTCTTGCACTTGCTGCTTCCGTTGTTGCTGTCTTTGTTTCCACTGCTGCTGACGAAGCTGGTGATTCTGCTCTATTCTTGTCATTTCCTTGGTAAACTTTCTGTTCCTCCAAAGTCCAAATAAAAACCCACACCAAGCAACAAGTAGAAAGAAGATGATTAGTGTAGCAATTATTATGATTGATATCTCAACAGTTCTTTCTTCATCTCTAATAGTAATATAACACTGACATCATAATCATAGCAACACATTTAGTATATCTGGCCAATTTTGACTTGTACTATTGAGATGTTATGGATAAAGGTAATGTGATCATGAAATTGCAACGACTATTATATCAAAATACTTGTAGTTATTACTCTTTCAGCATACCTGCATACCTCATGACCCTGTCACCTTTAGCCAACTGACTTACTGATTTAATTGTGAGGATGCATAGCACGGATCTAGTAGTTTTGGTAAATGGGATCAAGAATGGATGTGTGTGTGTGTGTGTGTGTGTGTGTGTGTGTGTGTGTGTGTGTGTGTGTGTGTGTGTGTATGTGTGAATGTGCGTGCATGCGGTGGTGCATGGGACTCTAATACTCATGGAAACGTCAAGTGCCAATTGATGTAAAAAAATCCTTTGTTAGCTGTAGTGCTTGATTTTTTTTTTTGTAGATTTATCAGTCAGTGGTGAATATCAAAACTAGCCCAGCATACACTAGCATGCAGCATTGCATGTTATCCTTCTGGTACCTGCCATGTGCAAATTGAGCTGTTGTATTTTACCTGTGGTGCTCTATCCCTTCCTACGTCACACTTTGCATATCTGGCTGCTAATATCCCTATGTAGTGATATATTATACACATATAAGTTATATGCCAGCTGTACATGCGTAGCTATACATTCCTGACATGTAGCATGGGATGGAGAGCCATCTTTACAAATACCCTGTCATGTACACACAAAAGCAAGTCATTTTCATTAGCTGCAATAGCTATCCAGTGGAAACAATTCAGCTCCAAATTGTCTCTAGATAGCTATGTACCTCCCAACTATGCCTCTGCCTGTAGTGGTCACTGAAAACTGGAGGCTTTGTACACAACTGGTATTAGGTCACTCCAAGTAGCATGTGCAATTTATCATCAGGTTTTACCTATTGATTAGGGAATACTGACTTTGCCTGACGTTACCATGGGGACTGAAATTGTTACTCTATCATAGCCTGGAGTGTTAACCTGTAGTGTGTGTGGCTGGTGTGCAACTCACAGGTACACTCCAGTAAAGTGTAAATCAATACATAAGTTACACAAACTGTGAAATCTCTCCACTGATCTACTTACCCCTGAGCTGCTGAAGTTTTGAAAAAAATAGCCGCCAAAACTACTCCAACAAATAAGGTGAGGAACATGATAAAGGGAAGGATTACACCATGGATCTATAACCTCTAGATTGCACGGTATATAAGATTTTACTACTATGTAGCCACACCCCGTTTTATGGTGTTCAAAACTAGTTTTGATAATAAGATAGTCACGTGCTACTTCTTAGCGGGGGGGACGATCCTCTGGCAGTATCATTTTTCGTACTCAGTTCACTTTATTGCAAGTCATTTTCTTAGGATGGGATTCGACAAACTGCTGTTTATCGACTTTGTTCCCCTTGACTGTGTGTGTCCGATATGTCAAGATGTCCTCGAAGACGCCAGTGAAACGATTAGCTGCCAACACGGATTCTGCGAAGCGTGTATACTCAGGTATTGATAGAGCACGATAATTTTGTGTTAATGCTAAACTATTATAGATGGTTAACTGAGCACAGAAGTTGTCCGACTTGTCGCAGTCCAATCACGGCGGATGATTTGAGGCCAATACACAGAATATGGCGAGAGAAGTTGGTAAACTTACGAATGAAATGTAAGAATACTCAACACGGTTGTACAGCTGAAATTACCCTTGAGGAGTTACCCGGTCACTTAAACACGTGTCAGTATGCACTTGTCGCATGTCCTCACGACTCATGCCCTGAAGTCGTGATGAGGAAAATGTTGGACGAACACATGACAACATGTCAGTATCGTAAATTGTTATGTGAGGAATGTGGACTAGAGTTTTTAGCTACAGAAATAGCTGAACATAAGTGCATTACTAGCTTACGAGAATACATGATGGAGCAAATTGAAGCTGCTAAGAGAGAGACATTAGCAGAGTGTATGAAAATGGTGCGGAAGGAGAGGCGCCATTACGAGAGTCTTCTTCAAGAACAGAAGAAAAATGTTGAAGATTTGAGGAGGACGTTAAGCAACTTATTATCACACCAACGTATGCACGATAAACTTAGTAGCGGTGGCAGTAACATTCATCAGCCGAGAAATCCACCATCATTACCAAGAGGAGCATCAGCTAATCCTCCCCCTATTATTGAAGAACAACAAACATCTAATGGTAGAAAGTTATCACTCCCTCGTCTGGCACCACTCCATACTCACATGAATCTCAGTCGATCATCTGGAGGTAACTATGTCATGTTAACTTAATAGTACAGTCAGCTAACTATATGCTGTGGTTCTGGGAATCAAGTCACTGGGATTTTTTTTGTGCATGATTATGACTGCTATACAAACCTAGCCTTTAGCCTTGTCCCTAGTGGGAAAGATCTGTTGAGACTCACTACAGAATTTAAGCTAGTTTTGTGTGGTTTATTATTTATCACAAGACTGAACTAAAAAAAGTTGCTGTTTTATCACAAGGATTCCAGACAATTGATATCGCAACTCTATCCCATGCATGGCCAGTAATTCACCATATTGTATGGTGTCAGTAATAAAGAACTTTGAAAGGCACATGCAATTTTAAGAAAAACATCCAACTTTAACTATGGCTATGTTATAAGTGGGACAAACCCCTTGGGACCAAGTCCCTTATCTAAATGAAAAGGGCAAGTAGTCAGAGATTCCACCTGCACTCAAAAGTAGGCATTAATTAGAATTGTTTACTTTTCTAGATCGTTCAAGGTCCCGAAGCGGAGACATTCATCCAAGATAACATCAAAAACACGACACACATACATAACAATGATGCATTGAATACACTTTACAAACAGATGTTGACTACAATTACATATTAAAACTATTGTTGTACAATGGTTAATAAATTATGGAGTTTGTAAGTGAGTTAAAACTTAAATCCTGTGTTATTTACAAATATACACAATAATTATTAAGTAGATTTGTACCAGCATTGTAAGAGCCTACAAAATTTGTGAAATTAAAAAAAATGAGTGATGTACATATCATCTAATCAGTTTCACTTCCACTGCCTGAACTTGATAACGAGTTCTTAATGTGAGCTACATGGTGTCCAAAAGTCCTTATAGGTTGACGGTGATCATGAGTGAAAAATGGATGTCTTAGTGCCTCCCTCGCTGTAATTCTTTTTAGAGGCTCATATTCTAGTAACTGCTCCATAAGGTCAAATAACAATTGATGTTCATAATCTTGTGAGAGCATGTATCGCTGTAGGGAGGAAATAGGTTGATTAGCACTATTACAATATTTGTATCAACAACTTCCTTACTTTCAATTTTCTGCAATGATCACGGACATATTTTCCATCAGGACTGTCGTAATCCCACTGCAAGTTTCCATTCCAAAAATAGTTCGTTTTTCTTGTTTCAGTGCACATCCTTCTTGGTAATTTGCCCAAAATGTGTTCCATCATAGCCAAGTGTTCTCGATTGTCATGTGTCTGGAATAAGGTGTAGCCGCGATACAGTTCAAACATTATACAACCAATACTCCACATATCACATGGGTGAGACCAACCCAACTCTACAAGAAAACAGAATGCGAAGTTAACACATGTACCCTTACATCATCATCATCATGTACACACACACACACACACACACATATATATGGTAGCTCTGGTTATTTCAATTAAATCCCAAGCATCAACTAAATCAATTAAAGTATTTGCGGCACAATAAACACCATTCATTTCCCAGACTACATTCTGTGTTATTGTATTCAAAAACTGAATCCACTCAATTAAGTCATGGACAACCAATTACACATAGGAGGAATGATGACCACTCAGCCTTACCTAATATCACTTCAGGCGCTCTGTAATGTCTTGTTGATACTATAGTACTATGATGTTCATCATCAAATGTGGCTGATCCAAAATCAATAAGTTGTATTGCTGTGTTTTTGACCACTCGTACATCTTGTTTCTGTGAGAAGAGAAAAGATAATTATGGGATAGTGAAACAGTAGCCAGACTGTCTAACTAGCTAGTACAAGCTTTATTAGTGAAGGAAGCCATGAATATATTCTAGGGGTACTATATAGTTCTACTATAGGGAATGGAGATAAAAGAATATTACCTTCTTTGGATCATACATCAAGTCATAATCAGAGGATTCAAATAAGATGTTTTCAGGTTTGAGGTCAGTGTGTGTCAGTCTGCTCTGGTGTAGGTCTGTGTAAGGTAACAAACAGTGTAATCAGACAGGGTAATCTTGTGATGATGCCAATTGGCTACACTTATCAACCAACTAACACATATGTGTCAACACATTAGATCATACAAGAAGGGAAGTCAGTACAGGGGTAACACCATATCTGTTCTAGACACCTCAGAAACATCCTGAAAAATCATTATCAGTGAGATATCTGATTTCAGAGAAGTAAAAGGTGTGTAGAATGGAACTACGGATGGTTCCACTGTACTGACGCAAACTTCTTTCCAAAAACTTCTCTTACATTTGACAGCCTTGATGAGTTGGTAGGAGATTTGCTTGACTTGCAATAATGAGTAAGGATGGTAGTTATTGTCTTTCTACAGAGAACAACAAAAACGAAACACAGTCATTAGCAGCATAAACAGAATTGAATATACTTGACCAATTGGCATAATAATAAACATATTATACCAAAAATGGATAACAACAGCTGTGGCCAACATGAACTGCTGACATTTTTAAAACCTTGTATGGGTTCCACACAGACACCACCCAAAGTAAAATAAATGGTAATAATAGAACTGATATCACTAGCCTAACTAACCCAAGCACCACACACACAGCTAAATAACAAACAAGCTCTTTGTGACTTACAAGAAAATCAAACACGCTGAGTCCTAGAAGATCAAATGTCAGGCAGATGTGACCATGATAATCAAACCAGTTTAGCATCTGGACACAAAGTCTGCAAGATTAGACAAAAATGGTGAATGCGCAATAGTTTTCATCAATGAGTTAACTCACTCTTGTCCGTCAGCAATAAATGTCTGAATTTGTTTCAGTACTCTTATCTCAATCTTTGCTGCAGCCCTAGTAGAACATGAAAAGATTTGATTTCATATACAACCACCACACACACAAGTGCACAGCATCAATTCAGGCCATAATTAGTTAACTCTAAACTCAGAGAGATGCTAATTTCATGATACACGATTACTGGGCATGTTGGCTTAATAAGGTCACAGACAACAGAGTACAACTCTTACCTGTACTTGTCGACATTTTTGATGATCTTAATAGCAACTCTCCTTCCAGACAAACTACAGAACAAGTTTCAGTAATCTCATTACACACAATTGTAACACATGTACTACAAGCTGTGACTAATCACCACACAAGTTCAGTCAACTATGACTACAGCACAATCACCACTGAAGCAATACAACTGTTGGCCAGTTTAATTCAAAGCTAGTCTGTCACCTAAGTGTCTCTGGAAGCCATACAAGCAAGCAATGATTTCAAACAGGATGTCCTAGGCCAACAACAGTGTGCACTCTATAGAGATATAATTGTTATGGGGACCAACTCCATATTTCTGACGCTCCCCCATACAAAACAGTTCTACATAACTAATCTACACACTGCTAATAAGGCAAAAGCCATGACAGGTGACACACACTAAGATTTTGGAGGAAACTGTTACAACACAGAAAACCTGTGAATACAACCACTACAGACATCCTTTTTTAAAAACTAGTTTTTAAACCACTGGACCCCTTGCAATATTACTTAGTATAGCAGTATTCAATTACTTACCGATCTTTACAGCAGACCACTTTGCCAAATGTTCCTTCACCAAGTGTACTTACAATTTCAACTAGAAAAAAATTTATTGTTGGCAGTAATTTTTTTCAGTTGTACACAAATTGATAACAACAATAAACACAGACATGTGACCCCTTGCACAGAAGTATGTTAATAAACAGCCCCCTGCTACCAAAGATCTGGGACAACCCACAAACCAGAAACACACTAAGCACGCAGCCTGCTAATAGCCAAGGGTCAGCTAAAGCACGGGATATTGGTTTATTGAAATTCATGGGCTCAAAAATTACATACTTGAACCTCCCAAGAAGCAAGCAAATTTCCTTTAATGGATACAGCTAAGTCAGTCCCAGAGGCAGCTGGCCTCCCAAATCACAATGTAATACAATCATCCCCTCTCACTATAGGACACAAACAACACGGAATTTGTACATCTATGCTCCAAGGTGTCTCCGCTCTTGTAAATGAGATGGCCGTCAACATCGTCCTTCACTTTCTGCTTGACTTCATCCCTTTCTTCCTTTCGTATTCTCCCGCTAACTGTTTTGTTAGGTTTATGCCGACGTCTTTCGTTCTGCAAACACCCAGGTTCGGTAGTATTATGAACACAGGCGAGCATCTTGGCACGATTGTCAAGCTTACACGACTTATATATGGAAGAGATTTGAAACACGATAACAGTATCAGTTCTTATATAACCTTGCCAATATAATCACACACCACTACTTAGGGTGATAAATCCACTAAATACAAACAACTACGACTTGACATTAAGCTATCGCCCTACTAAGTGAATTTGACTAGGTCGGGCAATACACTACCGCTTTATAGCTATCTTAAGTATACGGGAGCTTACCATTTTCCGATCATCTCCGTAATCGTGATAATCAAAGGCTCTCTTTTCTCGCTGTGAGTAGTTGCTACGACCTCTTCTATGGTCGCCTCCATTATACGGATGCCGGTAATGCCGGTCGCGATAATATGAGCTGTTGTAGTATCCGCGGGAAGGACCCGCTACATCTAGGTGATAATGGTCCATTCGTGGTCTCTTATGGTAGGGCTGATAGTCCTCGTGTTCACGATGATAATAATATTGTTCTGAATGTTCATAATATCTCCTTTTCGACATCTTTAACGTGTAAAGTGCGTTAATTATATAGACTACAAAATATGTATGAAAAAATCACCTCCCTACAGAATGAACAAGAGTAATAAGCGTACAATGAGCTATAAACTTTCAACAAGTGTCTGTGCATGTCTGAAGCAGTAAAATCTGACCTTGTGCGAATTTATTAGGCCGAGCGGTTCAAAGCAAAAGATCAAAAGAGTTGTCAATGACTGTGGTTAATATACACACCTACCTTTTTGTTGCTTTGACGATGAACGTTAACTAGACTTCGGGAAGATTTTATCACAAAAGCTCAACTATTGTCGGGAACTTTTACAATCTTCAGACGAAGCGACAAACCGCCATTTTTCCCCTTAGCGTCGTGTTGCGCACGTGAGACAATGTCTTTTGGAAAAGCCGCCAGACATGCCAGAGGATTAGACCTTTCCAGAATAAAGAAGGTGATAGTGACCTTTTGGTCTTATGATCAAAGGAATTCAGCAGTCAGGTATGTGTGTGTTCCTTGCACGATATGGCCAGTAATTATTGGGTGTGTTGTTTCACCACCATAAATCTAAACATTCAGTCAGAGTGTATGTTTGTGTGTGTTACATTTAACATGTTGTATTTTACAGGGAGATATATCGGGCTCTATCACGGGATCAATTGAAGGAGAGTAATCCAAAATGTTCCATAACCGCTAATGTACTTAGTATACCAATTGATCCTAAAGTTGAAGTGACATTTGGTGAGCACTAAACAGGCAAATAACATGTTTTTATCACTGTCATTTACAACAGCTGATAACAGTACAATACTCTACAATACTGTTGATATGGAAGCTATCCAATTGCTGGCAAAAATTAACAAGAAGGCAAAGTCATTATAAAGTCTTGTGCCTGCATGGTACAAGCCGAGGTGAATCGTACATTATAGGATGTGTATCTGTTAATACTTGTTGTGATCAGCTCATTTCTAAACCGAAACAGTTCATATCTTTTGAAAGGAATACTTGGAACATGCAAGTAAACATGTCATGTTATACACAGCTCTCAACATTTGTAATATTTTTCATTATATATTTTTAAAATTTATTGTTTGTCATCTGGTGGTGCTTTGCTGTGCCTTTTCTGTAATGATTGTAGTGTTCCTTGAGGAAAACTGTCTGCATTGTCTTCAGCATATTTCCATACGTATTCGTCTGCATCAGTAATGATGAACTTGTGTTTGAAGATTTCTACAGTTCCTCCGATGGCAAAATCTTGTGGAGTATAGTATACAGGATTGTCAGTGGAGCTGCCTGGCTTGGCTACTCTTGTACGCTCCAAAAACTTTCCTCCAAGCATACCGGCGTTTCTTAAAAAATAATCATAAAACAACATTGTTAAGGGCTTCAGTTAAATCACAAAGTTAAAAGGATTACTTATTTCCTTTTGTAATTTGTATGTCATTTTAAATAACTACAAATAATGCTACCTTTGTGGGGGTTCATAGATTGTGATCATGTCATCACAGAGCCTGTAAGAGATGATAAACTTCCTGTTTTCATCTTCTGGCTTGGGTGAATCCTAAATGAATAAGTGTTACCACCATGTGTTACACTGCCCACATAATGTGTTTAGCAACCATACTCTAGCTAATCATGATATGCTTACTAATACAATGGATTGTAAATTAGTGAAGCCACTGGTAATAGAACAAACCCTTCTATGTGGTGTCATACACAACACCTCTTGTATAGCTCACAACTCCTTTAATGTCCAGCTGCACATACTGGGCTACCTAGTATCCCATCACTCAATGAATGTCCTAAAACAGTATGGTGTAATATGTATGGTAGCCTTTTAAGTTATTATAGGGAATGTAGACTAGTTAACTTGTGAATATAGCCATATAATTGTGGCTCTGTCATTGTTGACTGGATGGTGAGCTTTTCTTTCAAGTAGATAATTCCTTTGTGTACACTATATAGATTAGGATTAAATGCATGATGTTAAGACTTTTTGTTGATGGCTTCCTAATGTCAGTATTGTGGCAATAGGAATCTGCTAAGGCTAACTGCCCACAGATTTTCTCACCAAGACTGCTGAATAGCGAAGTATTTTGCCATCATTTTCTAGCATCTTGATGTAATCCTTCTTTGGTGGTTGAGGGATCAACGATAAGCAAGATTGCTTGGAGTCTTCAAGTGAACCGAATCCATTGTATGAGGGTAATACCTAACGAAAAGAATACATCAATCAATTACATCCCATTGTTGAAGGTTAAAGATCGACCTTTTCTGGAGGTTGAGGTTTGGGTGCTTGTACTCTCACTGGATTGAAGTCAGTAACTCCAAAATTTCGTTGATAGAATTCCTTAGTGAACTCATCACAGTCATAGCTATACAAGTGATGTGAAGATTAAGTGTAAAATAACTAACAATGGCTCTGTTGATAGTGCTGGGCTCACATTAGCATATTTCTCCCCAGGATATTGGTGGTCATGCCTACTCCAAAATCTTTAGGAGTTAACCATTCCTTCACTTCATCTTTGGATGTCTCCAAAACACAGGTGGGAAAGTTTGCTATAAAAAAAAAAGATGGATCACCAGGGTTAGTGATTAGTCAATTGTCTGAGATAGTCTGAGATTAAAGGGTCACTCTATTCAGTGATTTTGTTATTCAGTGTGAGGAAGTTGTGATATCATTAGTGAGGTCTGGTTAGAAGCCACATGGTGTGCCCAATGTGATCACTGGAGTAGTACACACAATGGGTCACTTCTATTGTGAAATAGCTTGTACACAGTAGAGAATGCATGCACACATGCACACGCATATTTAAAAAACACATACAACACACACCTGGTATATCCCGACGGTTCTTGGGTAGTTTTTGTCTACAGACCAGTACAGGGAAAGGATCTCTGCCATCATTCGCTTGGTGTACCTCTCTCACCTCTATGGTATCATCCACCAGATAATAATGTATTACCTGAAGAGACAACAAGATAAGTTTTGCAAGTGATGGATAATTACCCATCTCATTTATTGATATAATTCATTAACAATTATTGAAGCCATATTAGAATTAATTTTTGATTTACATCAACTGGTGTTAATAGGTCTTCCATCAGCCTGTGGGTTGCTATAGGTACTGAAACATGGTGTATTAAATGGACCAAAATCTAATACTAAACTACAGCACACACATCACTGGCACTTTAATGTTACAGGAAGATAGCTAGGTGTTCTGTTTGGGTGACAGCTTGTTTTACTAATACTATTTCTTGGTCAACTGAAGCATTTACCATCTGTAAGGGATACACGCCAATGCCAATTGATACCCCTTGGCATTAAATATAATATTTTCAGTGAAACTTTTAATATGACTGCAGGAAATTTGATGATTACAATAGTAGTAATACAATCACAATGATAATCTGAAGAGTACGTATTAGTGTTCATATCTTATTACAGAAGCTATAACAAGTTTAGTGCTGTAAGTTTGTAGTTTGAGATGACAGTGGATACACCTTGGCTGGGTGAATGAACCACAAAGACTAGTAAATTATAATGTTAATTAATTATCTTAGCCACAAAATGGTACATCCTAGGGTTACTAAATTAGGTAGCCATATCAGGCCTCTCCTATATGTCTCCAGTACTATCCTTAGAAACAGTGATATCAATAGTGAGAGGCCTGATCTGTGATTCCTTATGTGATTCTGTAGTACCATTTGAGGTTAACATCATGTGTGAACACCATTACAACAACCATGACTTACAAAAGGTCTCATCTCTCCAAATGCGCTGTCCCTGTCATCCCAGACCGCATAGAATTGTAAGACTTTGCGGTCTAATTTGAGAAACTTTTTTAGGCTATCCCAATTGCTGGGAGTGTTGAATGCATGTTCCAGTGGTTTCCTAGTCTCAGTGTATGGATCTGATGGTATTTCTACTGCAGGATTTAGATCAATGCCTTCACTAGCCATGAACTCCTATAGTTTAAAGAGTGTCGTTAAACAGTTGTGTGCATACAAAGTGATAACAAATAGGTTTGATAGATGTGGAACTGGACATGAGAGCATGTAGCATAGCACAGCTGTTGGAGCTATGAATAAAATATTTGTAAGACCAGACTAAGCTGTGTACCAAATAAGGAAATGTTCATGTAAGCAGATGGAGAGACTAAAAGGCTCACAAGGAATAGAAGTGGGCAAATATCACAACTGACCGATGTCCATTGATTGCAGTTGCAAACATGTAACACTTTCCCATAGAATGTCACATCAACGTCAAGATTAAAATCCTTCCAGTGCCAACAATCACCTAAATCATTCTTTGGAAGTCTCTGTCTTTTGATAAGTTTTCCTTGAGGAATTCCACTGTGAGAAAACACACATAGATGTATAGCTAAAGGTTATATGAATGGCCCACACCCCTACATTATCTCACAGATATAAAATTTTGCCACTAAATAAGTCCATTATCAGCCTTCTTACCTGTTCTCTATTGGGGGTTCTGTCACTGATATAGAGTCGTCTTCCAGGTAGTAATAAATTTTAACAGCCCTAACACGGTAATATTCACTGGGTGACTCATGGACAGTTTGTTTGAAGTAAGCAGTGAAGCACAGCACCTGTGTAGGGAGGTGGTGAGTACACACATGTAGGGTAATATGTACACACACCTTCTTATCAAATGCAACATGAGCTGGTACAAAATCCACAGGAGCTTGTTTCACTCCACTCCCATATGTTAACGTTGGTTTAGCTCTAGCTAGCTCATCTAAATCAGCTTCAGTAAGTTGATTGTAGACTAACGGCTTTCCACCCATCCCTATCAGTTGCACATGATCAATTGTGTGTACCTCAATGGAGGAGATACTTACCAACAGTGGGTCTCTTTGGTATAACATATCCATTTTGGTAGCCAAGAGTTTGGCTAACATGATATTTTGTTTGCTACAAAACACATTAATACATTTAGACATCTGCTGTTTTTTTGCTTTTTAGATGTTTTTCGTTTTCTTTAATCAATTTGTATGGTAACATTAAGCCAAATCAGATTAGCTAACAGCCACGAAGTGTGCATGTGGTTGCACTCACGGTAAGATCCGAGAACGAGTTTCCTGGGAGAAAAGGAAGCGCCATAAGTGACTATATCATACTAATTCAACATCAAGAGCTTGTAGTGGTAGCCATCTTGTTATTTAATTTTTGTTTCCATGGTGAAAATGCGCATGCGCTTTGCTCGCGGGATGAAGACATGATTGCCCCACCTCTATAGGTATGGAATCAATATGCTCTACGCTAGTAATTGTCACAAATAATGGTAAAATTGTACCACTAGATCGTTTCATCTTAAAACTCTGGCGAACAAGTGCTTTTGAATGGCTAAAGTGAAGGTGAGCGTTAATTAGAAATTTTACAGTGCTCGTTTTGAAATTGCAACAACCATGTTTCTATCCCTTCCTATATAATATGACTGATTATACTGTGTGTAGTACATAGCTTTTAGCTTAATTTTCACACATTTTTTCAGGACTTTTGTGTGTTGTGCCTGGATGTGGGCCCTTCCATGGTTGACCCTGACAATGGGACACCTCTGAAGACATCCATTAAAATTATCAACCAAATCATACAACAAAAGGTGATGACTAAGCCTATCATGAGAAATGTTTATTACATGACATCTGCAGATGTTTACAGAGAGCAAGGATGAGGTGGCTCTGGTGCTGTTCGGAACATCAGGTGAGTTATAGAACACTTGTCAGCTTATGTAGTGGACACCTGGTGTGTAATAGGAACTGATAACAGTTTGGCTGATACAGAAGGAGGCTATGAGAATATAACCGTGGCAAGACCAATGGGTGTTTGTGATTTAGACTTTCTACATTACATCCACAATTCAATTCAACCCGGGGATACTCCTGCTGACTGTATCCTAATTGTTTCACCATCACTGTTGCATAGTCCTTACAGCAATACACAGTTATTGATGCTCTGGTAGTATCTATGGATTTGATCAATCAAGCTATAAAGTACATAATTGCTTGTTGACACTTGTGTGTATGTTGTATGATTTTGTACAGTAATGCCCCTAAGGTTGGGGAGAAGAGGATTTATTTGTTTACCAATGCTGAATCAGATTTTAACCCCGACCAACTTGATCAAATCTGTGATGGTGTTAACAGTATGGACATCCACCTAACTATTGTGTAAGTATGTGTGTGTGTTGTGCATACATGATGCTGTAACTAGTCAAAATCATTTACATATTATGAAAGAGTTTTCACAGTATGTGATCTGCGTAATATTCAACAAGTCAACATTGTCTACATAGAATCACCATAATGGGCAGTCTCTCCTCTTTGCCAGTTATAAGTGACCTAACAATTGTACTAGTGTAATGTCTCAGTGTGTACACATTCAACATCACTTTCAGTTTCTTTCTTGATTGTGGTGACAGGCAGTTACACAAAATGTGTTGATACACTCTTGTAAAGAGCAATAGACCAATAGCTATTAACATATGTACAAGCATGAATAGCAGTATAGAAAGATTTTTAATGTAACATAGTCTTTCACCAAGCTGTCAGTTAACTCAATAAAATTTTGTGGGTTCTGTTTTATGCTAAGAGGCAGTAGTTACTGTGGTAGCTAACTAGTGCGTGTAGTGTGTTATGATGTCAGCTGACATCACTGATGTGTCTGTCTTCCTGCTGCTGCTATGGAGTGTGTTTCTTTATGAATCTGGTTGGTCAGACATTATTCATTGAGTGACTGAATAGTTAGTGTACACTGATACAGTATGCCAAACATGTCCTGCTGTGAAGTAAACACAGGGCACACTTTTACATAAACACATATGCTCAGTGCATATGTTGCATTGTACACATAGGTGTACATCTGTCTTCACTAACACACCTTCCCAACAACATGCCTAGCCAGAGACAGTGCATTTAGAAGATTTTTGTTCAGGCCAGGTAGACAAACCTTTAGGAAAATAGTGGGGCCTGAGTCATCAACCTGTTCTGAATCCTGCAACAATGCTCGAGTGTATTCATGATGTAATTGGTGGCAGCACTGAACAACTTCATGCTGTTCAGATAATGGTTTAGCTCTTTCTGTTAAGCATTTTATGTCATTTCAAGTCTCTGGGCTTTCTAAAACTTCTACCACAGTCATTACAAAGAACAGATTGTTCAAGGTCATTTGTCTCACATTTGTGTACAGCTAGTTCTCCTGAACCAGTGCTCACATTTCTGACACAGACTGTTTCTCAATAGGTAGCTGCCTTTCTGCCCAACCATCCACTACACCACATGTATGCACACACTTACACACAACACATATACACTAAACATTCTATTATGTCTGTAGTGGACCATCTTTGGACGATGATGATGACACAGGTGGCACTCCTCCTGACAGCCTGCCAGAGAGCAGACCAGGTACCTCTCACAGAGACGACACACACAGCAGAAGAAGAAGGAAGCGTACTAAACAGCAGGTGGGTATTACTGTGTGCGTATCTACAACAGAAGCTAGTTAGTCATAACTAGATAGTTGACATATTATCATCTTGAGTAACACATCATACTGTTACATACTGTAGCTGTTCTACTTCCTTCAAGGTGTGATAAGAATTCCTTACAAGTAGTTATCCTGCTAGAAGCATTCAGATGCTTGTAGCTCTTATGTCAACATGTGTAGCAATTAAACACAATATTGTCCCTTGAATATTATTGCTTCCAATAACTATTGTGTGCAGATGCAGTCTGAAGAAATGATGACAAAAATTTTGGAGAAGGTTGAGGGTGATTCATACTCATTTAGGTAAGAATGGGGGCGCATGCGTGTACCTGTGTATGTGTGTCAGTTGGGATGGGTGTCAACTATCCATTTTTTCACATAATGAGTGAGGTGCAGGGACTTTGGATGTGCCTACACCTTCACCCATGAGACATGGTACAGTCTTCTGGGGTGATACTAGTCCTGCCCCCAGGAGAGCACTGACTCGTAAATAATACCTGAGTAGTGTACTGGTGGCCCAGACAGGCCATGTGCTAATTTAATGGCAGCTTGTGTGTAGTATACATGTAAGTGTACATGTATAGCATCGTGGAGTATTATCTGCATGACATTTCTCTTATCCACAGTGAAGCTCTCAAACTGGTTAGTTTTCTACATCAAAAGGAAAAGAAGCAAACGACACGGTTCACCGGTTGCCTGGAAATTGGCACTACAATGAAGATAGGCTGCAAGATGTTCACCAAGGTATGTAGTGTACTTCAACAAGTGAACTTTATTTGAAGCAACACACAGGAAGGAAGTATATTTTTTTTACTAAATCCCACAATTGAGTTTGTGGTTGACAAATTGATCCAATAACATGTAGAGATTAGCTCATAATACAATATTAAATGTGGTCACTGTGGTATAAACAAATGGAAGCCAAATCCTCCTTTTTCTCAACCAGAAAACATTCATGTTTACTGCTATAACCCACACAATTGAAAATTAGAAAATTTTAAGGACTCTCTTGAAATAGATATGGTTTAGTGGACCTGTTACTATTTAATAGTGTTGTCATAACAATATAGTGTACTGTATTAGCATAATGTACTGTATTGGCACAGTGGTGGCTTAGCAACCAAGTGTCTGTGTGTAGCATAACTTCTAGGAATGATGTACTGGGTTATTGTAGTGTGGTATTTGAAGAGATTGAGTTGAATGGCATGTGAATATAATGTAAGGCATACTGTAGTTGACTCCTTTGAATTCCTACTGCAAAAGAGATTGCAAGAACGCCTGCCATGCTTTTGTGATTAAATTGCCACTTACTGTAAATATGCAAGTAGTTTTGGTACAAACTTCACGGCCCTATGTTGGAGCTTGACAGGACACCTATATAAACCAGACACTTACCGTATACGTACAGATTTTCAAGGAGCGTAATTTTTGTAGATTTCACAGTTGCTTGGCTGGAAAGTTTCATCTTCAAAAATTGACGGTCATCTTGGCTAGCTCTATGCTTTCTAATAGGTTAAAAACGAGTGATCCTCGGAAATAAAACTCTGGAAATCCTGAAATTTGTTCTTAACATATCTCCAAAATTTGTACGTATGCAGTAGTTAAGGTCTCCAAGTGTCTACTATCTTGTAGCCCATAAATTGAACCACAAAATAGACACTGATATTCAGGCATCGTTTGGTCCCATGTAAGTCGTCCCTAGCTGTACAGGATCTATAATATGTACAATCTCAGCATCTTGATATGGAGAGTACGAACAAAACTGGCTCATCTATATGTCTTGTTGAGCTTCTATTGGTTACCTCATGAATGGACCACTATTGAACTGAAAATTGTTGCCATAATACATGAGATAGTCTTATTAATGAGGTCATGAAATTAACTTTGTTTGGAGCCTACTTGACATGGTCACTATGATGAAGTGGTCTTGTTAGCCAGGTAGTCATTCAGTCAGGTTTCACTGTTGTCACTCAATCATTAACCCTACAAGTTTCTCTAGTTACTGTACATGAAATATGGTACACAGTTTACTATATGTTTGTAATTGTCCCTTTGTTTTTTGTGTAGCTGTGTCCATAAGGGTTTATTATTATTATTGAGCTGCGGGTCATTGCACTAAGTACTGCATACGAGTGGTTTGTGGGTATTGTGTTTCTGTGTCTTTTATTCATTCTTGAGATGCTTCTAAATACCATTATAAGCTGATATGATTTAATATGGTAGCCAGCTTGCTTGCACATTGTCAGAAATTCTAAGCTCTTCTCATATTTCATTTATAAAAGCGCTGTGTATTCAGAACACCTTAATCAGCTGGATGGTTGTAACCAGTGTATAGGCTTGAGACAATTCCCCTTTGATATACTTGGTCCTAAGGGAAACTACAGAGGGTGTTCTAATTAATGGATACCTCCTTATTGGTGAGATGTCTTGATTTCAGGAGCCTAAATGTGACAGTAATACAAATGGGACCATGGACAAGTGTCCCGATTACAAAGGTGTCCTTATATTAGTGCAGTGTACTGATTTATAGTCTTGCCAGCCAGCCAGCCTGTATTTTTCTTTTCTTTTGTCATTTGGTCGAGAGAGAAAACGACTAAATGACAAAGAAAACTGGCTGGCGATCAAGACTACCTGATTTCAGGAGTCTAAATGTGTGTACACTGATACAAATGGGGTCATAGACAAGTGTCCTGATTATTTATATAGTGAGGTCACTGAGGTGTCCTGATTATCAAGATTCTTTATGTTTGTATACAGACAAGTGTCCTGATTGTGTCCTATTGAGATAACTCCAGTGTATGAACACTGCCTAACACAGTCACAGAACATGTGATCAGGTGTACATATGGTGTGGTGTTTTTGTCCGGAGTCATGCCCCACTAATCTGTGATATTGTTTGTGGAGTATACTTGGCTACCCTCCACTGCCCAATTGGTAAAGCTGATTATAATAATAAAACGAATTACAATTGTGGTAAGGTATATCACAGCTAGTACTTGTATAGCCTCAATGGATTTGTATGTACTGTAGATACAAGGATATTTCCTCACAATGCGGTGTCTTAATTTTAGAGCACATTTTTATCTTTCGCATACAGTAAGTTTGCCCACATTTTATACATGTGCTAGTAATGCTAGTAGCTTATATGCTAACAAGTCAGATGCTTGTCGTGCTTTGCGAGTGTGGTTGTCAAAGTAGTCAAGCCACTTACTGATTTAATTCCTAAGTCTTGCCAGTGTGTGTTCAGCATGACTTAGCTGATTTGTGTGATATCATTTAAGATGTCAAAGTTGGATTGGTAGTAGTACACTTTCTAATGTGATCATAAAGTTTCTGTAAAGCATGACACATTTCCACTAGTCAGGGAACTGGGCTAACTTGATTGAGGTACAAGACAGCAATAAATTTAGTGCCCTCTATCTCACAAAACCTTTGTTACCAAAATGAGGTAATGTTGGTAGTTGTGATGATTCTCAATTTGCCGTCTTGTAGCAGTTTGTAGACTGCCACTTTTTGTGTGAGAAAACTTGTACAGTAAAGGTGTATGGAAGCCATGGGTGTTCCTATCTGTTGTGCATTCCTTTGCTATGATCCTGTGTCTTTTTAAGGAGTAGGTGCATAGTTTGGTGGGAAGGTTTATTGGGTGATAAAATTGCTAAAGTGTATATTGTGAATTTGCTGCTCATGATTTGATGGGTTAGTTGATTGGGGTGAATTGTGTTGTAAATGTTATGATAACGTTGCAGTAGCTCTGTATATGGGAAGGTATGCTGTGTGTGGGTTGATACTCAGCTTAGTATGCATTTATGTTTATTTATGTACATGTTTATGCATACAAACGTACACTACATGTATGAACATATGAACACAAGCACATAAAAAGGTAAAGCCCCTCTATGCATGGTTGTGTCCTACCCAGTGAAACACTGCATAGGTACAAAGCAGGCAACTAGCTATAGTACCCCACAAGAGGTCATGTTATCATTGCTATGTCTCACAGGTGAAGATGTGGGCACATATAAACATACACGCACACACGCACACGCACACACACACAAACACACACACAAACACACACACAAACATGGTTCAAATTACTGTGTTTCATACAGGTTATGACAGAAAGACCAATGACTTGGAAGAAAATGTCAGCCATTAGCCTAGCATCAAGGAACCCAGACAAGATGTCAGTTACCATGGTGAGGTCATACCATCAACAAGATGAGGATGAGACTGAGGTGGAGGCAGACAGCATCACTAAAGGTAACCTCTTTAATAAGACCACCTTGCTATTAGGCCATGTTTTGGTCCCAAAGACTCACTGTACCAGTGTATGTTTGTTACAGTTTATGGCCTACCAGAAAATTACATGTGTTTATAAGAATTGGGTTAATACACCATAATGTGTTAATTGTGTCAAACAAGCTGATAATTAGGTGTAACATGTACACAGGGTACCATATTTAATTAATTAATTGCTAACATCCTAATATGGAATTGCTGCTAAATATAGTATTATGGTAATGTGTACTGTCTTTAAGAGCAGCTGATATTTTGGTTAATTGTATGTATGTACAACTTTCCTTATAAAAAAAGATTCCCTTCTTTCAGGACTGGTGCTAACAAAATATTTTGGTAAACTACTCCATATTAGGAAACAATTGTTCTTCAATTAATGTAACCTTTGAGTCATACCCATGTCAGATTAGATGAATAACATTCTAGGAAAGAACTCACTCCAGCCTGCTGGTGAATTGTAAATAAGGAAAGTCATGTCACACACATGGACACACAAACAGACGGACGCAATAAAACAAAGCCATATACACTGTGGTACTGTTTGAGGAAAGGGGACAGGACTATGAATTTTTAGAGGGAAAAGTTAAAAGAGATTTATGCTACCCACTCTTGCACACTAACCAGATGTTTATCTGTGAGAAAATAGTCGCTGCTTCGCCGTCTTTATTATTTTAAAACGCTTATTTGGTTTATTAAAATGCTTATTCGGTTTAGGCTTAGCGTGTGGTGTTTTTCTGCTGGGGAGTATGAGAAAACTTGATACCTTAATACGTTTAGTTATCTGGTTTAAGTCATGTTGAGGTGTACACACACATGGTGTTGATGTGTGTATAGCCTTCAAAGTGTTCAGTGACAATTGAGTTAGCCACAAATCATGGAGGAGTGAAGGTGTTCTCATCATAATTATATGGCTTTGTTTGTGTGAGCAAGTGTACCCATTAATTTAGGAGGCCATCTGCTATACACACTGACAGAGCTACTTGAGCAAATATCTGCTACTTCTTGAAGTTAATTTTTCTATAATTAGTCATCTTCATTCCTTCCAGTTTAAGGCCTTAATGATTTATTTGGTGCACTTCCTTTGTTGTCACTGGACTTCCTGTGAGCACATTTCCTTTAATGGAAGTTTAATCACATGTGCAAATGATGCACATTTGAGTGTGTGCATGTGCATCACACTGGTGCTGGTATACTGTGTGTGTAGTGTGAGCGTTATGTACGTAACTTGGTTACTGTGTGCGTTATATTGTTGCTAGGGTTCAGGTATGGCAAGAGTCTGATTCCCATTTCATCAGCTGATGAAGAAGCTATGAAGCTGAAAGCAGAAAAGTGTCTGTCAGTCCTAGGCTTTACCAAAATGGACAAAGTAAACTACACTAGTTTATACAGGGCAGGGTAGGGTTCCCCTTGATCTCATAGATGGTTTGCATAAGCATTTGTTCGTAATGAAAAGGAAAGTATGTGTATTGAAAATGAAGTTTTCTGTCAGGAAGGCATGAGGTAACATATACTCATTTCCTCCAAGATTGACATGCTCATTGTACCCATGTTATCATTTTGTACTCTGCGTGTTCCTTGTATATAGATAAAACATCATCATTATCTTGGCAGCTCCATTTTGATAGTTGTGGCAACACCTGGTGATCAGGTGAGCATGTGTGTGATTACCATTACCGTAATTACTGATTGTGTGTAGTGTGCTGAGCAGGCAATGTCTGCTCTAATTAATGCTCTTTTTGAGACGAACATGGTCGCCATAGTGAGGTATGTGTGGAGAAACAATGGCAACCCAAAACTGGCACTCCTCTCACCATGTATTAAAAAGGATTATGAGGTAAATATTCAACAGTGTGAAGACTTTTTAGCATTATGTTACTGACTCCCTGCTTCTCGAGGATTAGCCTTCGTTTGTAAGTTGTAACTTTTCAAGTATCAACGTTGAGTAATTTTCCAATGGAGATTTTTTTTACTTGGAAATGTGCCAGTGATTTTTGCTAAAATTTCCTTATGTAGTGAAAGCTGTAACTATTATTTGATGTAGACTTGTGAATGTCTTCTAAAAAGCTTTAAATAAGTTTAGTGGCAAATGTTTGTATGGTTTGTAATAGGTAAATAAACTTTCCATAACTCAGACCCACAACTCGCTTCTCCTTTGTGTAGTGCTTAATGTTGACAGTACTGCCCTTCATGGAGGACATCAGACATTTTGCGTTTACTCCGTTGGACAAGGTAGAGCTTACTCAGGACCAAGATGATGCTGTGGACAATATCATCACCTCCATGGACCTGATGGCTTATGAGTATGTGGCCTGACGTGTAGGGACAGAGTTTGTTTTGGAAGATGTGGGGAGGATGCAATTGGATGGACCAGTGCCACAAAGCACTTCAACATGTTGTGTCTATGCATATGTGTAACACATGTGCATACTACACACACACAATTGCACTACACTACGCACACACAATTGCACTGCACTACACTACACACACACAATTGCACTACACTACACACACACACACACACACACACACACACACACACACACACACACACACACACACACACACACACACACACACACACACACACACACACACACACACACACACACTACACTACACTACACACACTACACACACATGTACAAACATAAACAAAAACTGATGAAGTGATAATTATTTGTCATGATTCTCTTTCATCAGAATTTCCTGTCATATGGTACTCTTAACCAAGTCATCCATACAATAGCAAAATTTCTTGAAAGAACAAATTCTTTTTATTCATACCACTAGTAACCATGGCATCACAGTCTATTACCTCTTTTATGTGCACTTCCTGATATTGACATAGAGATGAAGATGGGAACAGACAAGAAGCATTGAAACCGAAGATGTTATTTAACCCACTCATCCTGAGAACGTTTCAGGTACAATAATAATCATATCACTAGTAGTGTGTAGTTTAATGGTGTATAGTGTTACACTGTTGTTTGTGTTCTTATAGTGCATTCAACACAGAGCTTTGAACCCTGGAACTACCCTACCCAAACTGGACCCTTTAATTGACAAGTGTGTGGTGTAGTGTGTGTGTGTGTGTACATGCATGCAGTGTGTACTATAATATAATATCCATTGTTTAACTTCTTGTTACACACAGCTATCTACGTCCCAATGAAGCTATAGTAGCCAACTGCACAGACCAGATCCAAAGGCTTAAGGTCAGTTATTGCTCACACTCACAGTCACCCTTCACTGCTCCATTAGGACCTGTTCCCTCTGGTGAAAGTTGAAGAGAAGAAAACTAAGACAACAGCTGCTGACGTGTGGAAGACAGGGTTTGTGATAATGCATTTGTACCAGTAGTAGGAGTGTAATTTAAAACACCCTAGCAGTGATTATGATTATTAGCGCGGGGTTATAGCAAGAGTTCCTCCCTCTATACTCTTAGTTGTAGTACATAAGCATTTTGTAATGGAATGGTAGCCTAACATAGCAATCTCAATTTTCATCTCTGTAATATCCTGGCACTTGCATTGGTACAACTGACCCTCAGCACCTGTATGGTGCACAGACATCCTGAGTGGTACCTGTACACTTTGTTCAATTGTACTGTTGTTGGTTTATACAGTCCAGAGCTGGACCTGGATGCAGAGAGGCCAGCCAAGAGGCCGAGAACAGAAGATGGTGAGCAAACAGACTTCAGTATGGCATCACTAGCTAAAGGAGAGATCACTGAGGTGTGTGATTGCTGTCCTGCTGTTCTGTATACTAATTTCTAATGATCTACACTTGTTTGGTCTAACTACCATAATGTCATCTTGGTGAACAAGATTAGAGACAGCATGATCTCTCAGCTCTGTACTTTACATCTTTGTAATATTCTGTGCTCCACTGTTGTGGAAATTGGGGAATCAGGGATATAAGGCCTGCTTGGGGGGCATGCCACCTGCTCAAGAAATTTCATGAGTTTGTATCTAGAGGTACACTATTAACCAGTACTGAAGGCTTTAGTATTTAGCACATAATACAGGAAACAGTGTTTGCCACAAACCATACCAAGCTGGGAAAGCCACTGGGTCTCTATATTATTAATACTTAGTATTTAGTAGAAGTAGCATACACTCAATATAGGAGTGTAGTCCCAACATAATCCATTGTTGGCTGGGAAATGTGAATAACACTTCAATTTTCGACACAGGACTGTGAGAAATGTTTGAATTAGCACCTGTCTCCATGGCATTTACCTGACAAGGAAAACGACATTATACAGTTGGGTAATTTGTGTGACTGAAAACATGACTTGTTGCATTGCTAGACTGACAATAGCTCAAAATCACGACCCAACCATGGTATTGGGTCATGGCTGTCACATTAATCAAACAGGCATGTTAGCGCTGCTTAAAGTGACATAGTTTTTTTTAGCAATCAATATTCCTTCTCGCATACGAAGGAAATCCATCTACCACACCTACAGTGTGCAAATATAGGTACTCTTGTGTATTAACGAAGGTTTAGAATTGGTTAGAGAGAAAATTCACTAAGAGGGTGGTTTTGCTCGCACCCATGCCTGATACGGACATTGGCATAACAGCCTTACTGTTAAAGCTTCAGAGCTCAAACTCCCGACACAACATTGCTGTGAACTGGTTAACAACAAGATGTGTTCAATTACAAAATCGGGCTGCTTGTTCAGTAGAAACCTCGACTTCAATTTTTCCATTGGAAATGCACAGTGATATTGAAGTCGAGATTTCTACAGAACAAGCAGCGCGATTTTGTAACTGAACACGTCTTGTTGTTAACCAATTCACAGCAAGTTGTGTTGGGAGTTTGAGCTCCGAAGCTTTAACAGTAAGGCTGTTTTGCCAATGTCTGTATCAGGCATGGGTATGAGCAAAACCACCCTCTTAGTGAATTTTCTCTCTAAATATCTCGCTAGAAAGTTTTGAAAAACATTAGCAACCAATTCTAAACCTTCGTTAATACACAGGAGTACCTCATAGGGCTGCTTTTTCACGTTTTGTCCAGTTACCTCATAAATTTATACGTCCAGTCATGGTCCAGTCTCGTAAATTTTCGTGACACATAAAAAATCTGTAAATATGTGCAATTCACAAATTCCCCTATAGTCTTAACTTGCAGAAAATTGTAATTCTGCACAATCCTTTTCTAGTGTTATCCAAGACTCTACATAATAGTGTGATTGTAGTATGTATCATGTGGAGTTGTGTCATATCCTAATTGAAGACACACTGTATTTTGATAACTAAGCACCTGTGACTTACTTTGAAAGATGATTGTTCATTTTTTGCAGGTCGGGACAGTGGATCCAGTTAGTGACTACCAGACATTACTAGGCAACAAGCTAGTAGACAATTACGAAGATGGTATGTGTGTTAGTATAATGTCATGATTGTAGTAGTGCATTTGTGTGTCTGGTGGCCCTTTAGCAGGGACAATAGAAATCAACTGGCTCATTAGGCTAATGAAGATGTTGTGTAGGAAGTGAGCTTGACTGCTTGCCAATTGACTGTTGTACAGTGAAGCCTGGTCACCTTCAAGACAAGACCAGAATATGTTGTCGTAATAATACCTTGGTCTTCATAATGAAGTCATGAAGTGCACCATAGAAACCAACTTGACATGGTTACTATAATATATTATTAAAAGGTGGTTGTAAAGTGAGGCTTACTATAGTAAAAGGGATACTTCTTTACAATAGAGTGTCCCTGCCTTACTACAGAAGTGTCCTGGGGTCTTGGTGTGCGAGCAGATTGCTGAGTTGCTGATGTGTACATACCTGTTAACTGATGATGTAACTGTGACATTATGAAGTACCAACTATCAGTACATGGCTTGTAAACACGATTAACACAAGTTTAATGAGCCTTATCCAAAATGACATTTTATGACATCACAAGAATAAAAATGGCTGCGATAGTTGGGGACTGTTATACAGGTGCCTATGGAGATAAATTTTCGATCTCTCACATTTCAGGTAGGCATGGAGATATCAACCATTAACCGACAGGTATGGTTATAAAGTAACAAAAGCTATTGTAAACGTACGTTATTTAGAAAAAAATCTGAAACACGACAAAACTCATTTTATCGTAATGTCTTATACAAAACTTAACTGTGCTGTAATAAAACATTGACTACTTTAGTTGAAAATTCCAATTTTTTGTGTACTTGTATTTATTTTACTATGTGTGTGCCGTCTGTATGTGTACCTAAACTAGCTGAGAATCTTGTTGCTCATTGTAGCAGCTGCTGCTGGTGACATCATTTTAGCAAACCACTGCATTGGAACCTCTCTTAACAAACTCTCCAACTCAAAGGCACAATAGAGAAACCTCCATAACAAGGACAAAATTTTGATCCTGACAGTCTTTGAAAAAAAAAATAATGCACCTGGTGGTGGTGTTTCCCTCAATGATGATATGTTACATAATTTCCAGAATGATCTTGACATACTTTCTACCAACCAGAATACAGCAGAACCTGATACATTTTTATCTCTGAAAAAAGGAAAACTTCCTCTATATTACAATATAAAGTGGGTGAGATCAAGGCAAAAAGTGTGTTTTATTTTCCGTAACGCATTCAAGTGTGCTATATTCTCCATTTACGTCACAGTAAAGTACAGATTTGGAAGTAAAGAACTGTTATGCATTGATTGGAGAAAAACAAGATCACGTGCATAACATTTCTAATCGCCAAAAGTAGCCAAAAAGATACTATATATTTGTTTTGCTACCACACCTGTACTACATAGTTGTCTGATGACTGAGAACCGACGTGGTTCAAGTTCATGAAATGAATGCTCCGAACAAGACGACAAGACAGCACTTTAAACCAATTAAAGCACCGCTACACTTGTACAATATGAAAATAAAAGCACTCAGGCATGGTCTCGAGCCTAATATAGCACTCGGCTTTGCCTCATGCTATATTATTCTCTCGCCCACACCCTCGTGCTATTATTTCCATATTGTACGTGTGGCAGTACTTTAACTAGTGTATGTCAACCTAACATTCTGGTTCCAAACTGTCCATTACAGAGAAGTGTTCCACTGTAATTTCATTAGTGGTAGTAAGCAGATAGAGCACTGTGACTTGTGGGACATGACGTTCATTATACATCTGTCTTTCTGCATTTCTGCCAACTTTAATCTTTAATATCCCCCAAAATTAGTAATTAGTAGTTTAATCTGCAGTATGTAGGATCTGTGTTCTAAAACAATGACTGGTTTACCATATATGGTGAAATAGTACATGAATAATTATGTAGTGAAGCCTGCTCAGTCATCTTCAAACACAAAGATTTTTTGTCCATATTTGGCAGTTCTTTGCATTAGAATGAGTGTCCTGGATTGCTAATAGTGAAACCTTTTATAAAGGACACCTTGATGTTCAGGACACTTGTCCGTGGTCCCATTTGTACTACCTCTCTGACAGGTACGTTTCATGCAGCCGTGCATTAAAAATGGGTCTACCTTTTGTTGGTGGGGAACAGTAATGCAGTACTGTATACATTTAAACGTGCATGATATGGACACCTTAAGACCAACCAATAATGACCTAATGATCAAGGTGTCCTGGTTTTCTAGGTCAGTTTAGGAATACAGGTCCCATTGTACAGCCTATTATAAACAGTATATATCTCCACCTGCAGCCTCTAGACAGCTACAAGCAGTCATAATGAAGTTGGTAAAGGAATCATTTGGAGATGTCTATTATGATAAGGCCCTGGAGTGTGTCCGGGTGTTGCGAGAAGAAGCCATTAAGGTAAGTCCCAGTGTGTTGTTTTGGTGGATCATATTTCATCATACATCTTGTGATATAAAAGAAAAGTTACTCAATACCTCAGGTCAATACTTAGTACAATGGGACCTCAATTATCTGAGACAGCTGTGTACCAGTTCAAATGAATCCCATTCATTTATACAACTCTGCATTCTAACGAACCAATACATTTACATGCCAATTGACACAATACTATAATAGAACAGTCACCACTAGCATTAGAAAACTGAGTCCCCCAGTGTGTAATATTTGGACACCAGAGGTGTCCCAACCCTTCCATCTACCCCCACCTTGCTCACCTTGCACAGCTTTTTGATAATACGGCTGTATATCACAAGGATGGCTAACCTTTTCTCCTTAGGTTCCGAGTCTATGCTCTGCTTTTTCTGCCATTAAACTGACACTTTCACTGTAACTTATGCTTAGAAAAAGACTTTGGTGTGAGTTATTTCCATAAAATATAATATGTGTCAACTACTAACACCTTTCATAGGTTGGCTTTTGTAAACAGGTTATAAAGTTGTCAGTGAATGGCAAAGGTGTTCACCCTTGCATTCAGTGTACTGTAGACAACAAAAGACAGCCGTTAAAAGCTTTATTTGAACCACTTCAATAGCTGGCAAGAAATTTGGTAGACATCAAAGGGTTGTGGCTTGGTTAAATACAAGATAAAATATATATATTTGCAGAATCCTACCTACTGGCCTTCTGTTTTACAACAGGACTTTATATGTAGCACTATTTTGTAAAGGGGTTTTCAAACACTCTAATAGAACACACACTAATGTTACAGTACTATTGTATTCACTGTTCCTTGTGTACACAGCATGAGGAGGCAGACATGTTTAATGATTTCCTAAGGAAGATGAAAGATGACTTCTTGGGCACAAGATACTCAGCCTTCTGGGACAAAGTTGCACAAGGTTGTGTGTGTGTGTGTGTGTGCGTGCATGCGTGCGTGCGTGCGTGCGTGCGTGCGTGCGCGTGCGCAAATGCTTAAATTGATGCCTGCTCTAAACATGATTGCTTCTGAGCCAGTCCACTTTGTACACTAATGACACATTTCAGGTTTAGTAGGTGACCTGATTACACAGTGACCATGATTATTAGATCACAGGCCTCAGTATGATGTAGTATATGTGCACTGTTACGTTACAGTGGAAACTAAAAAAAAAACTCTGAATTTAAATGATAACAAAAACCTACTTCTGAAGAAGTTTGTTGCAGGAAAAATTTTGGTTCCCAGTATCCATAGAAGTTCTACTGTACTTAATAATCCAGTTTGATTCTACTTGTCACAGAGGGCATATCACTGATAACTAGTTCAGAATGCAGTGATAATGGAGTCAGTGATGCAGAGTCCAAGTCATTCATCGAATCACAAGCACCAGTTGCTGCTGTTGTAGAAGACGAGCCTGATGAAGTTGATGATGCTGATGACTTGGTAAGCAATTAGCTTCTAAAATACTCCAATAGAACAGTCAGGCAAGCAGATAACTAGGTCACATTTCTGAAAGAACTCTGCCACTTTTTTTTTGTCAAAGTAGAGAAACATTCAACCCCTATCAATACCAAGTATTCTAATGTGTACACACATGTCCTAAAATCTTCACAATCCCCATCCCAACACAGAACATGACTTTCTTAGCAAGTACTAGATAATGTATAATTTCCAATTCAGTATAAACACCAGGTACCAAATTCGGTTGCAGGCACAAATCACATACACACACAGTACACCATAGAGTTATGACCAATTTCCTTTGATTTTGTAATGTCTAAAAGTGTCTATTTGTATGTGCTAATTTTTTAAAACATCTTTGTCTTTCTTTTCACAGCTTGCAATGATGTGAATTCCCACCAGTAGCGCCATGCCATCCACCAATGATTTTTAGTTAGGATATATTCATTTTTAATCTTAAAAACTGTATATTATAATGAATTTTAAAAATTACAATATTACATATTCGTGAGGGTCATGCACTTTTATTAGCAGTGTTAATAATTTCTGTTGTTCACTTGTAAGATGTGGCCTGGGGAATGAGACACATGGGAAATTAATGGGAACAAGAAAGTGTGGTATGCTTACCATAGCTCATCTTTGAGTCTTGGTTTTGCATCTTCATCTTTTTGATCAATTGCAATCTAATGAGAGACAAAGTGGAGATGGTTTACACAAGACATTCATTATACACACACCAGGCAAACTCCAATGGGAGGGGGGGGGGGGGGGGGTTCGTGCTACAAGCTATCAAGAACCCTTAAGACCGCAAAGTGGTGTTTATGGGCTCCTGGTACTACTTGGGGCTCAAACAGGAGGTTGGACATGATATAAGCACTTCTGAAATTTATTACTGTTAATTGTATATTTCTAATAGACCTTCACTGAATTAATTTCGTAGCGCTTATAACTTGTTGCGAAGGAGTTATCCACCAATGTTCGCCATTTGTGGTACCTAAACCATAGTAACATCACAATTCTCCACCAAATTCGCCATTTGCAGTACCGTAACTATGGTAACATGATAGCAACCACCATACTTGCCCAGTTTTAAAACTCAAAATGATGTCCGAAAAAACATAGCCATGGTGAATAGGGACCCTTGTATGGCTTTGCATAACATCAGAGGGCGCTTACTGTTCTAAATGAATAAGGTCTATATGTGACAAGTATGTGATAGAAGAAATGTTTAGCAATATCCACACCATGTGTTTCTTAAGATGAACAGCAAATTCTTATTGCAAGGTGAGTTTCTAATTCTCTGTTCGATTGTGAGGCCAAGCTAACAGTGTCTGCTTTTCTTTTTCAATACCCTGAGAGGCTTTGTTAGCATGCATATTGCTTTCTTCAACAATTATTGTGCTAAAATACGTACATAAGGCGTCCCTATATTATTACACATCAATTCCACCTTCAAACGTTTACCCCGTAGATTTCGAGAGCGATCTACATGCCTGGGGTAGTGGAGTTGAATGGGGTAGACTGGCTGAATAGACTAAACTTGAAGTGTACTCTCGAATGGTATTTGTGAAAGCTTTGGTGAGCACTTGGTTAAACTTTCAATACAAAATGTATGCGCTCACACACGCGTGAGTGTGTGTGTCCAACCTCCTCTGGGGCTCAAAACTGTTTAAAATGAAGGAAATTTACACCACGAGGTCTTGTTTGGCCAGAGCTCCCATCAAAGCCTCAGACCACTTATATGGCTTGATGATAAAAAATCAAACCTGCTGTCATGAGGAATAGACCAGTTTTCACATACTAGTATAGAATAAGCCAGCTGGAACATTACACAGCAATTCTGATAGACTCAAAAATTGAAACAATCAAACATTTACTTCTAGTTCTGATAAACCATTAAACTGGACACCTCAGTAGAAACAGTTGAAATATATGGGGTGAACATAATAAATATATACTCTAATAGAACAACCAACTTCTCCAGTGCATGAGTAGAGAACAATACTTGCTAGAATCAACTGTACAACCTATGCCATTCAACTGACCAATGCCTTTATAGCCAATTATTATAGCCAGCCTAAAGATGTCATATTAGTTAAGAACTGAAGCAAGTGACTAGTAATGGAGTACTGGACTCCATTCCCAATGAGGGAGAGTCCTATGTATTTTTCCTACATTTTCAAGCAACCTTTTAACTCTTTGCACACTCTTTCTAAACTGTACATATGAAAATATGAAACAGACAATAGAACAATTCTTGCACATAGGCACAGGTTCCAAAGTTTGGAGATTGCAAACACTCTAATAGAGCAGTCAGCACAGTTAGGCCACAAAATATATTGACATCTCATACAAGATAGCTCACTTTCAGGGACTGTAAGATGATGAAGATATTCTCATCCATGTGAGGTTCTGTAAGAAGACACCATTACAAATTGTCCACAGTGTGTGTGGTGTGTACTACCTAAGTAATCATCACTAGTAACATCAGCTGAATATCTGATTAACAACTGAGAATACTCTGTTGACAGGAAATTCTTTGGTGGCTGTAGGAGGAAACAGCAATTGAATAATTAAAGTGATGCCTGCAGTGTGAGGTCTAGTTATGTGGGTTGGTTCTAATAGGCCACCTTATAGCATAATAAGAAGCATTACTCACTAACTCACTTGTAATATGAGAATAATTAGAAATTGTGTGACTTCACACTTCTGCAGCAGTAGATGATCTTGCTTCCTGGGGTCTGTACAACAAAGACATCCAATAACAAGTAATAAATAGTAATGGTTTCTCTATCAACCAGACACTACCTAGATTACAGTAAACACGTGAAGCAAATTCCATGGATTTTGTTATTTCATAAAGAAATGTCATTATGTTTTGGAAATACAGTGGAACCTCTTATAACAAACTCACTGAAGTAAGGAAACAATAGAGAAAACCTCCTAAACAAAGACACAGAGGTTGGTACACAGTACATGGACCATATTTTGAGGAGGGTCTAAAGAAAAGTTTAACAATTTTATCTAACAACTTTGAGTTGATATGTTCAGATCAAGAAAATTTACATGACACTTTGGGACCCAGTATATTTGGTCCTTTTTGCTGCAATATTGGAGGTTTTCCTGGTCTGTTGGGATGTTAAATGCAATTTATAGTTACAACAAGTATAAGGAAAAAATAGGAATTTTAAGTTTACTTTTTTTGTAACATTATTGTGACTAGTTAACCCTCATCAAAAGAAAGGATGTTTTCGTCTGAACGCACGCCCCAACTATCAAATACTGCTTCAAAGCACAAGTACACTGGCCATTGCGCTTCGCTATCAGCTACCATGATGCGTGCATTGTATGTACTGCGGTATGCCAAAAGGCACGTGTTGGGACGAAGCGATGTCGAACAAACAGTGAAAAAATCAGGCCCATAGCCTTAGCCGTTATCAAGTTATGCTTGCCTAAAGGCATCAGGCAGGCAGGCAGTTAGTCAGAATAAAATTCCACAGAATAATTTTTTTTTACTTTCATAGCAATTTATTGGAAGCCTTTAGGATTGTACTGAAGGCATTTTTGGGCTTGTAACCAATACTGCCAAGGTGCCAGGATGGCATTGTGAAGCTGGTTTTTGGGTGATTTTTTTTGGCCACAAAGCCCCAAACCTCCATGATCCCTAACACAGTACAAGGACAATATTGTAGTTATCACCCGAAGCTGAGGATAAAGGTGATAACCAAGGTATTGCTGAGTGTACTGGAATATAACTATTCTATATCCCCAATGCGAATCAAAAGCTGAACGTATTCTAAATAACTCGTTCATCACAAAGTGGCTCAAGTAGCACGAACATACATCATGGTCACTCCACATTAAGCATCTCACCCAGTCTGTCTGTACTTACTTACATAACATGACTGGTATCCCATATACTAATTGATAACCCACACACTGAAGCGATAATTTAGTTATCACCCAGTGTGGCACTTTGAACTAGGACTTTATATGACCTCCTAAACGTCCATGTTGCTGGTCTATTGTACATGCATGTTTGATGTAACATGTATGGCTTTCCATTTTCCAGCATGCTACAAGTATGTTACATTAATTCCAACATGTATATCATGTAGCTATGAATGTCACCGGATCATGTAGACATGAATGTCACTGGATCATGTAGACATGAATGTCACTGGATCATGTAACCATGAATGTCACTGGATCATGTAGACATGAATGTCACTGGATCATGTAGACATGAATGTCACTGGATCATGTAGACATGAATGTCACTGGATCATGTAGACATGAATGTCACCGGATCATGTAGACATGAATGTCACCGGATCATGTAGACATGAATGTCACCGGATCATGTAGACATGAATGTCACCGGATCATGTAGACATGAATGTCACCGGATCATGTAGACATGAATGTCACCGGATCATGTAGACATGAATGTCACCGGATCATGTAGACATGAATGTCACCGGATCATGTAGACATGAATGTCACCGGATCATGTAGACATGAATGTCACCGGATCATGTAGACATGAATGTCACCGGATCATGTAGACATGAATGTCACCGGATCATGTAGACATGAATGTCACCGGATCATGTAGACATGAATGTCACCGGATCATGTAGACAACAGGCATCTCACATGCATGTAACATCTGAAGAAGCACAACATCTCAAGCAGGGGATACACTGAGACCAGCTCACTGTAATGAGGATCATGTAGACATGAATGTCACTGGATCATGTAGCCATGAATGTCACTGGATCATGTAGACATGAATGTCACTGGATCATGTAGACATGAATGTCACTGGATCATGTAGACATGAATGTCACTGGATCATGTAGACATGAATGTCACTGGATCATGTAGACATGAATGTCACTGGATCATGTAGACATGAATGTCACTGGATCATGTAGCCATGAATGTCACTGGATCATGTAGACATGAATGTCACTGGATCATGTAGACATGAATGTCACTGGATCATGTAGACATGAATGTCACTGGATCATGTAGCCATGAATGTCACTGGATCATGTAGACATGAATGTCACTGGATCATGTAGACATGAATGTCACTGGATCATGTAGACATGAATGTCACTGGATCATGTAGACATGAATGTCACTGGATCATGTAGCCATGAATGTCACTGGATCATGTAGACATGAATGTCACTGGATCATGTAGACATGAATGTCACTGGATCATGTAGCCATGAATGTCACTGGATCATGTAGACATGAATGTCACTGGATCATGTAGACATGAATGTCACTGGATCATGTAGACATGAATGTCACTGGATCATGTAGACATGAATGTCACTGGATCATGTAGACATGAATGTCACTGGATCATGTAGACATGAATGTCACTGGATCATGTAGACATGAATGTCACTGGATCATGTAGACATGAATGTCACTGGATCATGTAGACATGAATGTCACTGGATCATGTAGACATGAATGTCACTGGATCATGTAGACATGAATGTCACTGGATCATGTAGACATGAATGTCACTGGATCATGTAGCCATGAATGTCACTGGATCATGTAGCCATGAATGTCACTGGATCATGTAGACATGAATGTCACTGGATCATGTAGACATGAATGTCACTGGATCATGTAGACATGAATGTCACTGGATCATGTAGACATGAATGTCACTGGATCATGTAGCCATGAATGTCACCGGATCATGTAGACAACAGGCATCTCACATGCATGTAACATCTGAAGAAGCACAACATCTCAAGCAGGGGATACACTGAGACCAGCTCACTGTAATGAGGTCACACATCTAAACCAGCCAACTTGAAACGTGTTATTTGTGTACAACATGACCTGCTTTATCTTGTTAAACACATTTCTAAGTTTCATCCCTTTTGTCACACATAAGCTAGGTCCTACATGCAATCAGATTAGACAGAATTTTGAAAGAAAATTTCATAGTTCAGGTAGCAAACCATGACGTTGGCTGGACATATACACAAACACCAACTAGGGCTAAACAGTATACCATAAGATGTATTGTAGCAGTCATAACAAATTCATGACATAGCAGATATAGAATGAATATTACCACACACACATAAAAATGTGACCTAAAAATAGCATTTGAAATTATAACCATAATAGGCAAACAAAAACTCTATAACAGTTTAGGTTTGACAGATGAAAATTTCGATTCCTGTGTTAACTGTCTTTCATGGGATTAGTAAGTGATGTATCCTACTGTATCAATTGGTTAGTAAAGGAAAACTATTCAGTTGCCACCTTTGGCTACTCGTAGGTCCTAAATATTCTGACCCATACAAAACTCGTTCACATAACATTCAATTGTAATTGCTTAACAATCTCCAGTGCAGCTTGTCTTGCATTTCACTTTCTGAGTTTAGCAAATTTTTGAGTAGAACTAAAAGAGTCTTCAAGAAAAATGATATCAACTGTTTCATATTAAGAGGTGATATACAGTAATCTGACAATGTAAATGTTTCAAAACTGATGCTATAAACATGAAGCTAATAATGCATTCTGCTGTTTTCCTTAAGATACTTATCAGGGCCCAACACCATTCCCCTAACCCTTCCTTGACAAGCACAACAAGAACATACTAATTTTCTTCCTAATTTTCTGTGTTATTCCACTGATATCCTTTAATACTCCCTGGTAGTCTCCTACAAGAATACAATATTAGGGTAGGTGTATTGCCCCCAGTATAACCAACTCACTTAGCTTCAACCGACAAGTCACAGCCAGTTCTACTGCATGGTAATAGCCACCATCTTCTTCCTGTAGTGACAGATAACACAAGTACATGCTGGAAACCTCTTGTCTTACTGCAATGAAAAAGTCTTCTGTTTCGGAAGTAGAGTTAAGCCTATTGGGAGCAAAAAAATTCTTTGTCTCTTGTTATCAAGGTTTTTCTGAGTTTGTTAAGTGAGGCTCCACTGTGGCCTAAATGTATGGGCAGAGCCTTATAACTACTTTGCATCAAAGTTCTAAAAATAGTTGTAGATTTAAAGCTCTGCTAAAAGTCTTCAAAAAGGTTATATAAGCTGGTCCATGTAACAAGAGTTGTTAAGAAAAAACTAGGGCTCAAGTGGGCAGACTATATAGTGTATTGGTGTGTTCCATTGCTCACATCTGCTAGTAGTTCTGCTGCTTTGTGATAGAACCTGAGTGCTTCGGAGTAGTCCTCGTATCTCTATAACAAACATTACAATATGTGGACATTAAAAAATAATGGCCATTACTGCCTCACCAAAAGTGCTGTAGCAATCTCCAGAGACAAAGTAGCTGCTAAAGAGCTCTTGCTATTAGCAACATGTACCTGTGATGGAATGATGTTAACAAAAGATGTCACTTGCTAGTAGAGTGTACCTCTATTGCTATAAGGTAACACTGTACTGCAGCAATGAGGTGGTCTTTGTATGAAGGGATTAAGAGATCGTGTAGGGAGTCTTCTGCTTGAAGGAATAATCGTCCTGCAAGAGATACAAGTATACCCTACAATAGGGAAGGAACAAATGTAAAAATACATCATCCAAAGCTTCTTTTGAAAATGTTATGGAAGCTTTGAAGCTTTGTTACACATGTCATGTAAACAATTAATGAACACAATTGATGGTTATTAGGGGTACTGTACACTGTAGTACAAACTCCTCCTACTCTTTGTTATAGCTCCATTGTTTATATTACAGTACAACTACACCAAAAAATATGTAAATGGCAGCTTTCACAAGGAGTGACAATACTTGTGAAACTGGTTTATCTTGTTAGTATCCATGGTAATGAAGCTTTGGTGGAGTAAAGTAGCATCCAAATGTTATGAAACTGAACAAAGCTTTGAACTATTTGTCTCAAACCTACCCTACAATTGTGCACACAACCTGTTTTAGAGATTAATGGCAATTTAGTACACCGTAAGGATCAGCCAATGGTGTCCTGACTATCAAGGTGTCCTGTTTTTCCAAGTCAGTTATGTACTAAGTGATACTTAAATAAGTGTCCGGATTACATCCTCGAGTGTCCCCACAAACAAGTTCAAGTGACCAAGAAAAACTTTAAATTATCAAAGCACATAATAAATGTTCTAGAACAATCTATGACTACTCTTGAGGATAACTTTTGTAATATGTCACTGAAAAATCATGAGTAGAGCAAAATTTTTGTCCCTAGCTATGTAAGACAAATGTATGGCACGTACACAAGAGACCAGCTTAGACAGGTTCCACTGTATTCACAGACCACACCTCATGTTGATAGATCACCATACAGAATATGAAAGCAGTATACTTGAACTTACCAGCATCGTGCCATGCTACAGCTTCACCAACTAGATTCTTCATTCCTTTCTCAGCTCTGCAAGTAGAAACAACAATTAATTTTCTGTACCTCAATCAAAGTCTCGTGGGATTATCAATGAGACACTGGAAGTGATATCCTACTAGGGGACACAAGAAGGCTAAAGCATGTAAGAGTAAGGAGTCTGAATCACTCTAGAAAAGGGCATGGCACTGCTGCATTTAAAACTGCTGGTAACCTCCCACCAATCTCAACCTCCATGCTAAAATTGAAGGGCTCTAGTCAAAATAGGTAATTAAATGTCTTTATAGCAAAATCCAGATAGTTGTTTCAGGGTATTCCTTGTAGACTGGAGTCTTTGACTTTACAACAAACTTCGCTAACACTTCACCACAAGCGAGTTACAAAACTTTATAACCCAGTAACAAAACATAACTGATATAGAAGTTATTACCTTGTGTCAGTGCTACAAAACTAGCCTTTCTGGAGTTCAGAATCACTGGCAAGACTCTGTTATGAATTTAAACAGCAATGCCACAAAGATTTTAGCTTATAATCAGTGCTATAAATTTTTAAGGCACATATTTGAGGCAGTTTCCGGGTAACTTATAATTGTAGTTTCTCTAGATATAATGAAAGTGCTCTATTAGCCTTGTTGACCAGAGCCCTTCACTTAATGGTACAACTACACAGTAAATGGACACTAGGACATCATATGTAATCCAGACACTTGTTTAAGGTCTCAAAGTATCCTTTAGTCATGTGGAAATTGCCTTGAAATCAGGATACTATTGCAAGGTGTGCATATTTCACAAGCTCTACTGTACTCTATACAGTGTATTAACAGTCTATCCCAGTGTCCAACACAATGTACAGTAAGCTAATACAAACGGTTGTCACAGGTTATCAGGTGGCTAACAGAGCTGAGCTGACTATGTACAAACTTCCCACTTACTTCGCCATCGCCATACTGCACAATGCTGCATATTGGGGCAACTCCTCACTCGCCATCTTCTTTGAAAGACTGCCTGCAGAGCAGAAAGAATGGCTTGAAACACCATAAGTGACAATATGTGGTGTATAGAGTGTATAAAACAGGGAGTGGTTACTGAACCGAAAGGTGTTTATTTTTGCGTCTAGTAGTTTTCCCGAGCATTAGACTTTAGGGGCTGCGAAAAGCAGTATTAGCGTTAGGGCTTTGGTTTCTTCTTCACCTTTTAATAGGTTACGTTCTTCTTACTGAGACTGAGACTACTACTACTTGAGTTACATTTATAAAATAGAAAAGTAGGGGAGGTGGGTAGCTAGCAGCGGTAGCACATTTGCCTAAAGCAGTAGTTCAGGGTTTGAGCCCCGGCTGAGTATTTTTTTTCATTTAGTGACCCTTTTTTGTTTAAGTTTTATTGTCAGAGTACAGCCTTTTGAACCGACCTTCGGTTCAGTATCCACTGCCTGTAAAATAAAACCATAGTAAGGCCATACCTATTTGATCTTATGTTGCGCGGGTCCGACCGACTGCATTTTTCTTCAAATGAAATAATTTTGAAAATCATGTGTGCGGATCACGTGTACTCAATTAAAGACAACACATCATCAACACCATCGTGATATAGTCCAAAAGGGACCATTGTTCGATGGTCCAATGCTCTAAAATTGTAGAATACGATGGGAAAGCTCTTTTGGAGATATCTGATGCTACTAGAAGAGTATGAAACCTAGATTTTAACTGTGTATGTACTATTATAGCTACATTCATTATTTACATTTTATATGCTTGTGTTTAAAATTTTTTTCATTTCCAAACCGACCTACCTACCAAATTTAAAATAATTTTGCCCGCGCAACATAAGATCAAATAGGTATGGCCTGAGTAGTTGCTCTACATATGGTTAAGAGGGTATACTAATAGGCTGTCACGTGCTACAGGCAAGCCATATCTTTCACTAGCTAGGCAGTGGAGAGTGTACATGACTAGCTGAATAACTTACCATATCCTTCCACCACCTCCTGAAGATTTGGCTTCCTTAGCAAGCGCCTATGTCATGGTAAATTAAAGAGTAACACAGCAAAGTGTAATTACTTCTTTAATCCTGCAGTAATCCGTCTAAACTCAGCTACAAAGTAATCCGTGTCGGCCATCAGTAACATGAACCCACAATCGAACACGCACAATAGTCTATGCAATAATATCACGTGACTCCATGTGGTAGGAAGCCACACGTTATAGATAATATAGTCATCCATAGTAACACCTGGTTAGTGCGTGTAATTTAGAGTGTAATTTGTGTAATAGACACTGCTTTGTTATGGAGCCACTGGACAGCGATAACCGATCGTTGCCGCGGTTTACTGGTGACAAACAAAATGGGACCCCACACACTAGCATCAGCGATCTGCCACAAGTGCCAACGGAGTCTTCAACCCGCAATCGAAGGCGAAGTGAAGTTCAAGAGCTAAGGAGCAGGGTAGAACTACTAGGAACTAAGGTAGAGTCGATATCAGTCAATAGGTGTATAGCTAGCTATAGCTAGTGTACATGTTTGTGTTGTATCTGACAGTATGTGTCGCTATGCCTAATAACCTGTGGGCGTCCCACGTGTTATAGGCAGCAGCTGCAGGTGACATTACTGCATTGACCAACATATTGGACTCGATTGGTGGAAGTGAATCAAGATTGATCAACCTCAGAAACGAGGTTGGCTACAACATGCTGCACTATGCTGTAGCTTATGGGAATAAGAAAGCAGTGAATTTGCTGTTGAATAGAGGAGCAGGTATTTTGTATACTTGAATATTGCAATAGTAGCTACTTGGATACTGTAATTTTTAATTGCATGCAAGGTTACGTAACGTCTTCAAAAATCTCTATATCACTGTATATATTATCTAAACACATTAATTGCTCTGTAGCTAAATAATCAGAGATTGTGTAACTGTGTAAAGGTGCTAGAACAGAAACCAAGAAAAATGAGGAGGATTTATAGGTGATTTTCACCTGAGGTGTCATACTCTCTTGGTGCTAGCTGTAGTGGAACGCCTACTCAATTACAGACACTGCAGATACATACACTACATACTGTAGTAGGTAGTAATAATAGGTATTAAAATGGAATTTCATTAGGAGAGTTTAAATTTTAAGCCTATAAATATCAAATTTGTAAAAATACTCATGTGAAGCCATTAGCTGGTCCCCCATATCATAAACAAGCAGACTAGGCTTCATGGTTGTCATAAGCAACTTGGTTGTGTCAATACACATGTTTATAAATTTGAATGCCTCCTATTTTGTTTACAGAATAGCAGTAGACAGTATGTGATTGGAAAATGTTCAATTATAGTGAATACTTACTAATATACTCGTGATACTGTATTTGGTTATGTTCTTAAACTGACAGTTGCAATTGAGTGTACATGGTCATGTTAACCATTTGTTCATATCAAAACCGAAGTGAAGTTTTACTAATAGTTCCTCCCTCCTCATACCCGAGATACTCACACAAACACATACTGGTGTGCAGCTGCAGGCGCGGCTACTAGTTCATTTAATTTAACAAACACTACATACACTAATTACAAAACTTAAAATAATGTTATAAACACTAACTACACATATTAACTTAAAAAACTCCCTACTTGTGCCTAACCAGGGTGGGGGCCTACGCAGTGCAATTAATTAATTTAAGACCCACTGTGCCCAAGTGAGCCTAAGGGAAAAAACAGATAGGGGCTTTTTTTTTTTTTTTTTTAATTTTGGCTGCCCCTAACCGGAAAAAACCAAGCGTATCCACCCTATTAAATACAATGCGTGCTGTGTGCGAAAAGTCCAGAGTTAGCAGCAAAATCTTCACCATTATCTAAATCTGTTAAGGATATACACCAGACACAACTGGGAGGGGGGGGGTGGGCCAGCCAACACTGTCGCACCTGTCAGCCTAGAATGAACATGCGTTCACACTTTAGCTATATAAATACTCACACATGAATCACGTGCACTAACACACATGCGCAATGTATTACGGTGGGAGATTATTTTCTGTCTAATTCGCAAGCTCAACCGACATAAAATACATTTATGAACAGCTTAAAATTCACTGAACTCCGTGTCATTTTGGTAGTCTTAGTTTAGTCAAACCAGTTGGTTGAAAAACCTTGTTGACAGTTGTCCTATGTAAACACATGTATTAAATATACTAAACACAATTAGAAAATGTAAAAAAAGCAAGCATTAGCACCCATTATCTCTACAGCACACTATATACAAAAGATTAAAGCTTTCTATACAATGCCACTCGAAGTGATGCTGTAATGTTACCATAGCAACATTTATTTACTGTTGATTTCAACGTAATATGCACTCCATACAATTTTCTATTGGATAATTTAATTATTCAGGTGGGAAAACCTCCCAAAAGCAAGCTGTTACCTCAACCAAATTCTCTAAACATTTGGCTAAATTGCTGATTACAAATCCAGGAAAAAGCCTTGATTACATGTTCAGGTACTTAATAATACAGTGGGAAACCCTGTAATGTAACTCTAAGCACTTACTTCGAGCGGTGCCTTTTCTTTTGGCCACTTCACAAACTCTTATATGTCACTCGAATCACCATTCATCAAGCATTCCGATAAGCCATATCAGATCTCCTTAAATTAAACTATGCAGACATGTGTGTTTAATAGATGGTGTCATTTTTGCTAAAGTTGACATATATTATCAACTAACACAAACAATGGAGTTTTTTAAAAATTTTAATTGTAGCTTATATGTTAGAAACATTCACATGAATGTTATTCCTAATTACAAAATATTGATTGCCACATTGGAGACTGCTAGTCTCGTTGTCAGCTACCCACATGCTTGATCAAATGTGTGGGCAGCTGGGGACGAGACCAGGAGACTGCTTTATGTCAGGCAAAATGACAGTCATAAAATATGGTTATAAGTACAAGTACTCAAATATTCCATTTTAACTGAGGGAAATACCCTAGATCAAGATTGTTAAAGTTTCTACAAAACCCCATATAGTGTTAGCAAATAGAATTCTTTGCACAGAGCAAACAAAACAGCATTTAAACTGGAAATACACTTATTCACAATGGGAAGTCCTAGGACAGAAAAAAACCTATAGTAAAAAAAAAGTTTCATAGCTGTCTGCACTTGTAATTATTTTATAGGTTATCATGACACTATTTGATTAATAATAATCACTGACATGTATAGAATATTATGGCTTCTTGTAGTCATGTGTAGTATACTAGGACACACCACAACTGAGTGTATTTTGCAATATTCTCAGACACTGGTGTATACAAAGATATGGTTTAAATGACTATCAAGACTTGCATCATAGTACCTCACACACTGCTAATAGATGTGCATGCATCCTTGCTTAACACATGAATGCATCTGTGCGTGTGTACACATACATACATGCACACACAAAAGCAAAGTGTCGCTGGTGCAGTCACACCTACCCAGTGAACCAGCACTGGGACACCTGTGCACTACTCAGGTGCTAGGAGTCAGCACAGGGAAATCCTCCTGATAATCCACAGGAGGCTGTACTATGTCTCACAAGTGAAGGTGTGGACATCTAAAGTCCCACGTAGACCTTCACCTGCTATATGAGACATGGACAGTTGGCATTGCCAACACAAGCACACACACACCACAAGCACACACACACACACACACACACGCACGCACACACTACAAGCACACACAGATGTTAATAGACTAAATCAAAAGACAACAAATCTGTAAATCATTGCTTCACAAATTGTAAAAATTGTTATATTTTGTAGATCCAGATTGTGTTACAGATGAAGCTATGCTGGAATCACCTTTACTTCTATCCATCAAGTACACGCGCAAATCCAAGGATAACTCAACTGTCATACTAGGCATGTTGCTTGAACATAAAGCTAATGTCAACTGGCAGAACAGTAGTGGGGATACTGCACTAACCCTGGCTACCAATGCACAGAATATTGCCATAGTTAAACAACTGATTGGTGTCAATGGAATTAGGGTAGATATATCCAACCTAAATGGTGACACAGCACTGCACATTGCTGCTTCTCGAGATAGTATAGAAATTGTGAGCATTCTACTGGAACATGGAGCAAGCATTTATGCTAAAAACAAAAGTGGTCGGAACCCAATACATGTTGCTTGTGCTAATGGTAATACAAGTTTGCTGCGAGTTCTTCTAGAAAAACACTCCATAGAAATTACCAGAATAGTCCGTGAAAGAGATTTGCAAGGGAACACACCATTACTGTTAGCCAAAATAGCTCCAGTAAATGCCCACATCCTTGTGGAGTACTTGTTATCACTGAATGCTGACATAAGAGCCTCCGACCACCATGGGAACAAAATCTTACATTTGAATGGAGAAATTGATGACCTTGACCTGTGTGAAGTTATCATATCCAAGTGTCCCCAGTTGCTCCACAGTGTGAACTATGAACAGGAGACACCATTACACATAGCTGCTAAACTGGGCTATAGGTATTCCGTCCAACTCTTTTTGGAAAAGTATGTAGCTGAGTGTCTTATTAATTTTATGTAAGGGTACTTTTTGCATTAGGGGAGCTGACTTGTTTGCAAAGGATTCTCACAGTTTCACACCATTTATGGTAGCAGTTGCAGCAGAACACAAAGAGGTGTTGAGGGTTATGCTTGATTCAAGAGAACTAGATGGAAGTGATAGAAGCAACTCAATTGTTGTCTGGGCTGTGGAAAATGACTATGTGGCACTACTGCAGGTAAACATAATTGTGAGTTCATGGTAATATCTATATGCTGTTAATATAGGCGATATGGGAACGAGACCACCAGTCATTAACAGAACCAGACACACTGGGAACATCACTGTCACTCCTGCACATCGCTGCTGCATCTGGAGCAGTAGAATCTACCAAGGTCTGATTGTGTACAGAATATATAAATTATGAGCATGTATCCTCAGGCAATGTTGGCCCTACCACAAACTAGAAGTCTTCTAACTGTGACAGACAACAAGAAGAGATTCCCCATCCACATAGCAGCTGAAAATGGGCACTTACAGTTAGTCATATATGTAGATGTAATTACCAATGTATAAAATTTGATGAAACTGTATTAATTTGCAACAAAATCATGACTACAGAGCCCTTATAGTGGTCACTACACCCATATTTGTAGGATTGTTACATTGTTGTGTGAAGCTGATTCAAAACTCAACATCAAAGACTGCAACGGAAACACACCATTACATCTAGCTTGTATCAGTGGACACCTACAAATTGTCAAATATCTCTTACAGAATGGAAGCAGCTCTACAAGTAGGTTAGTGGAATTTTAATAGTGGTACTTTAAGTGTTTCTGGAATTTTAATAGTGTTATTTTAAGTGTTTCTTCAATTGACAATTATGTCTATATTTGATGTGCATTTTTGATGTAAGATTATTAAATAATTAAGGCTCCAGAGATTTCCTGTGTTGCAGAAATAAAGATGATTTTGATGCAGTTGCCTGTTCAGCAAATGAAGGACATGATCACATTTTGCAGTATCTTTTGTCGTTGGGCCTATCACCAAACGGAACTTCCATGGTAAGAGACAAAACATAAATATGACCGGATTTGCGAAAAGGGGTCTTCCACACACACATCCAATTTACGAACTTTGGCAATTCATAGCTTCAGATAGGAAAATGGTATTGCCTTGAAATATGGACAGTGATGAGTAACAACATAGGTTAATACATGAACAAAATTTCAGGGTAGTATCTTTTTTGAGCACAAAGGTATAGTCGTTCAAGTTCATAGAATTGGATGTGTGTGGAAGACCCTTTTTCGCAAATCTGGTCACAAAAATTGTAATATCACTGCAACTGTTGCAAAGCATAGTTATGATTACAGATGGTGCTTAAAACGTTTACTTTTTGATAGGCTTGGCCAATTATTTTAGCATCAGCTAAAGGACACAACAAATGTGTCAAGACCCTTCTCAACCACCAAGACATTGATGTATCCATAACTAACGTTGCTGGTTACAACTGCCTTGCTGAAGCTGTCATCAATGGACACAAGTAACTAAAATTAAAACTAGTTTTGTTTACTTAAAAAATGATTTGTTACAGAGAAGTTGCCTATGCTATCCTGTCCAGTAAGTACTGGAAGAGAGCCATGAGGATGAGTACTAAAGATGATATTACACCGATGAGACTAATGGTAGAACATATGCCAGGTAAACTATACCTAACACATCAACCTATATGTGTTACTATTTAACTGTTCAGATGCTGCTGAACTTGTGCTCTACAAGTGCATAGACCTACAGTACAAAGAAGAGCATGGCCATACATCCATTTCTGCAATTGATTACTGCTATGAGTTCATAGAAGATTTTCAGGACCCAAGAGAGGAGTGGTACTGTCAGTTGATGACACACATCTATCATGGAAAAGCAGTAGAGGATGGCATTGTAGCCACAGAAAATCCTCAAAATCGTCATCATCCATCACAAATTCCCACTATACGTTTGCAATCGTTGGAAAACATCAATGCGTACTCCAGTGCTGAAGCTATCTCTCATGACCTAAGGAAAAGAAACAACAATTGGGGTCCTAAACAGTTCCAAAAAGACAAGCACGTTCTTCAACTGATGGTAGGTAGCATTGTATATCATAGATCCACACAAAAACAGCCAAGTCAACTGTGAAAAAAAGGTGAGGCTGGGTGAAAAAAGTTGTGAAAAATCAAAGGTGGCGGCCAAGAAATGGCTGCAATGATGTTAATGCTAACAAGTGTTAATAAAGCACACAGCCAGTATTAAAATTTTATTAGCATTAACACCATTGCAGTTATTTCTTGGCTGCTATTTTTCAATTCACAACTTTTTTCACCCAGGCTATTGAAGGCTGCACCCTTTCTCACAGCTTGGCTGTTTTGTGTGGATTTCATTTCTTTTTGTACTCTGTATGGCCCCAAAGCCAGCCTTTTTATTTTTAGTCACATTTCTTCTTATCTACAGACACAATGATGATTGTACGTAATGCTCTAATAGAGCACACACAGCTTTCAATAGAACACACATAGAATGTTCTAGAACAATCTAGAATTTTCATTGGTAGATCTATGAAATTTTACTATTAAGTAAATTTTACCTAGTAATTTCATTTATATAAATTAAGTGAGGTGATCAGCTGTGGTAGTAGTGGCTCACTGGTTAAGGAATTGGGTGTTCAGCATGAAGGTCCCTGGTTTGAACTCTAGTAAGTTTTTATGCACTTTTTACCCAACAGTGACTATTGTATCTTAACCCCACGATTTAGAGTTGTTTGGTTTTTTGCTTTGTAACTCTGTTGCTATTACTTCTTCGTTTTTAACCATCAAAAGGCCCTGCTACAATGCCTAGCCTATGGCACCAAATTTCACCGTAAGCAATTTACCCTGTAGCCATGACGGAAGTTTGATCTTTTTTTTTACGTGAATAAATGTTCATAGCACCATGGACATTTATCAGATTCCTTTGCAAAATTAGTACATGAATTCACATTTATATGCTCTTTATCTGTACCATATTTCAAGGTAAATGAATTACAGTGTTGGGCAAGTTACTTTGTAAAAGTAACTAGTTGCATATTACTTGCAACAGAACTATTTAGTTACAGTTACATATTACCCATAAAATAAAGTAACTGTAATAATATTACATATTATATTACTTTGTGTCCACAGCCGTAAGCTGTCACGTGTGAAACTACCACCTTATCACGTGACATGATTGCATTGTTGGACAATGTGCAAATCTTGGTTATAAGTAAGAAGCTAGTGAATAAGCTTCATTCAGTAGGCCTCGTTACTTCGTTGTAGTTAGACGTTACTCAGAGGATTACTAATGAGACCAGTAACTTCGTTACTTTTAGTAATAATATTTCGTCATATTAGACTCGTTACAGTAATTATATTACTTAGGTAACGCATTACGTTTGTAAGTAAAGTATCTTGCATTATATTACCTGTTTTCATAGCGTATTTCGTTATATTACTTTGTTACCACAAAAGTAATAATATTACGTAACGCGTTACATAAGTAACGCGTTACTCCCAACACTGATGAATTATGTGTTAACAAGTTTTTCAAAGTGTGCGAAAAGAATAATCTAGGCCTCCGTAGACCCGTTACGAAGAAGAAACAAACGAAGAAAAAAATCATCACTATGCCTGCTCATAATTATATCACGAATGGCTAGAGCAAATTTACTGTGTGGCCTACCCTCCTAGCAGACAGCTATATATATATTTTTTAAATGGTGTGCTTTGGAGAAGGGACCATGGAGCTATGCAGCCATAAAAATCATGTTTTTCTTCCTCCTGTCAATATACACACAGTCTGGCTGGCTTTCCTTAGCTGCACAACACACTACCATGATATGTGCTTAATCTGTTAGGCAAAGCATCACAGGACTCAGCTACTGGAGCACCCACTGGTTGCAGAGCTGCTCAACTACAAGTGGTGGATTTTTGGATACCCATCTTTCTTCTTCCAGCTGTCTATTTTCTCTTTATTCCTGGCATTTCTGACAGGTTTTGCTCTACTCCTTCCTTTGCCAAACGATAATGATAATGCATGTGTAGCAAATGAGATACGTTGTAAGTGCAGCATCATTATGTTGTAAAATCAATATTATTATTATTTACATTACCATACAGTGAGAAATGATACAGGTATGATAGAGGAATTCAATGTGACCTGCCCAGGTGAGCATACTGGAGTATCATATTACATACACATGCGTGTGTATATCTACAGGCATTACTGAAACCAGAACAAATACATTAAAAGCATTGAGAATAATACTATACATTTTATCAGTCATTGGAATTATCATCGAAGTGGTCCAGCTCATCACCAAAAGACACACATATTTTCTTAGTCCACACAGTTACGCAGAAGTAACTGTATACACCATTGTTCTGTTCTTTATACAAGTTGATGAGAGTGACTGCTGGTGTAATAGTAAACTTATGTGGCAACTGGGTGCAGTTGGCTGTGTCTTTGCATGGCTAAACCTAGTATATATCTTGAAGAGACTGCCATTCACTGCTATTCCAATAAACATGATGTTGAATATTTTAGTGACTTTCTTCTCTGTGATTTTGCTGCCAATTCTTTTGATTGCCACCTTTGCAGTTCCATTCTACATGTTACTATCAAGACCAGTGAGTGATTGTGTTTGTAACAGTGGGTATGGGCTTTTTATATTATCAGATTGTAAGTTATGCCGTAAATAAGGTAGTGGTTTCCATAAATTATGATCTCCTTAATCTGTAGAACTCTTGTCAAAATTGTATAGAAATTGCATATGTAATTCAACAGATGTTGCACCCCTGGCTTGTTGTACATGCTAAGCTAAGAATATTAATGCTGAATTTATTTTTAACCAGGATGAATTTACACCATTCCGTACATTTGGTCAGTCATGTATAAAGACATTGGTTATGATTACTGGAGAATTTGAGTTTGATGCAGTGTTCTTGAATAATGTTAATGAGAACATATTCTATCCAATCCCAACCTATGTATTGTGGATTCTATTCATCATATTGATGCCAATACTCTTCAATAATTTACTGGTAAGATGACAGTGTGTTTGGCTGTTAGTATGTGATACCACTGTACTTATAGGTTGGTTTGGCTGTTGGCGACATTCAGCAAGAAAGGGACAAGGCTAAACTGACCAAACTAAAACTGCAGGTAAAAAAGCTATCAAATATCAGATGTTACCAGCATAAAAACATATCGAGTGTTTGTTTTAAGTCTAAGTCTTGAGAGTTAAACTATCATAACTTGAAGTTGCCTAGGGGGGTTATCCTATTAATTTACACACGTACAGGTTGAGTTGGCACTTTCTGTGGAGGAGCTACTGACAATGATAAGAAGATTTTGGTACAAAAGTGGAGACAAATATTATACATCAAAAAACATCCCATTGTTCTTGTTTCAAACAGTATTTAGCACCACCATGGAGCAGAAATCAAAGAATATTAAAACAATTGAAAGAGATGATAAACTTCGTAACCATCTGAATGGAGTGCTCGTAAGGCTATGCTAAACTAAACTGAATGGTTTATTAACTGTTTTGTTTCAGGATGTAGATCCTTTGGATGAAATAAAGACCATTGTTGAGAAGCAAGAGAGCGATACTACTAAACTGAAAGAGGTGGTGAATGACATGCAAGAAAAGTTTGAAAATCAGGAGAAAACGTTGCAGAAAATTTTAAGTGCTGTGGAAGGTCTTAGCAGTGGCCCATCACGATTTCAGAGTAAGAGTGTCAAGACTGTTCGGTACCAACTGAAGAAGATCCAGTTAGATAACCCTGACTTCCGTTCTACCAGTGTTGATGACGGCTCATTTCCTTTACTGCCACAATAACAGAAGTGACTGCTGCACTATAATTGTAGGTGCATATTGCAACTGATGTAACCTCTCTAGTAAAATAGTCAAATATGTGTAAGAGTAGTTCAACTTAGGTACGAATTAATGCTGTCAATATGCAACATAGTCTTAGCTAATTTAAAGTGCACAAAGACACTGCACATTTTTAATTTAATTACTAAGTCCTATTGTTTTCTTGTTTTATGATGAGTTATCACTAGTTCTTGTTTATCATCAAATTCCACATAAGATAACATTGGAGTACTTGCCACTATAGCAGTGTCATCACTAGCTGCTACCAGTTGTATTTCACTGCTTCTTGACCTTTTGTAGACTGCGCACCTATTATAATTTGGTTGTATACTAATCACCCATTAAGTAAATTCTGACCTATTTTTGCATCTGTTATAGATTATAGTATAAAGTTTCTTTGAAAGGAGGGCAATCAGTATTACCAGTGGAAGGTAATAGAAAGGTACTAACATTGCAGCGTGGTCACTAATACTATTGAACTTTCCACAATCATCAATGTGAGACTTAGTACCAGCTGTAAACACTGGATCCTATATGTATGTAATTCCAATATATAGCAATTAAGAACAGATTCATATATAGTAGCTAACCTTAAATCTATTTGTCAATGCTATTGTTAACAGTAGCAAAATGTCCACAAGTGTGAATACCTCCAGCAGGTTGATGTAAAACATGTGATATGGTTTAATGTATGCAAGTACTGCCACATAAGCCATGGTTAACAGCAGCACTGGTGCCTACAGAAAAAGTGCAAAATTGACTACAAATTGCCATTAGGACCTTACTAAGTTTCCAGGCGATACCACCAAGAGTATGATGAACAACAATCTCATCAGTAATTCCACTGGTGCCCACCAGTTGTACTCATCAGCAAATGGTATTTTAAGAATTTTGGCCATAGATGTTGCCCATTGTTTCTGTAATTACAATATCATTTATGTTGCAAGTATGTACATTTGTACCTCTTACCTTAATCTTCCTCATAACAACAGCTGTCACAAACACCATTATCAGAACACAGAATATCAACACAAGGATAGCTACAATTGCTAATGGAAGGTGTCCCCCAGTGAAACACTTCTCTGTGCCATCGATATACCATCTCTGAATAAAATGGAGACACATGATAGTCATAAGATACACATTGTAAGCATAGTTGGGGGGCAATGTGTGTACAAATGTTACATAATAAGGAGCAGTGATGAGTAATATAGCACATTACATGACAAAAGAACTAGTAATATAATACTTTTTATGCATTGTTTCCAGCAAGTGAATGATTGCATTTTGGCACTGGAGACGACAGCGTTTCAGTCATGAACAAAGATTGATGGGAGTGCCCATGATACTACAGTTTGTGGCTGAACTAGACCAGAGAAATGCATGCCTCGCTCATGTCACTTGCAGTTGTACGCTGGGAGCCTGTATTTAGAAGACTGAACTTATAGTTTAAAGCTTGTAACAAACGAATAAAGAAATAATAAAACTAGTTACAACCTTCAGAGTGATGTGTAATATGGGAATAATATATATGTATCTGTAATGTGTTACATTGCATAGAAGTAACGAGTAAAATGTAACAAGTTACATTTTTTGAGTAATGACCCTGGCTCTCAACATTGGTAAACCATCAAATGATGGAAAAGGGAATGGAGTTTATTGTTCTCTTATAGTTTAAAGCTTGTAACGAATGAATAAAGAAATAATAAAACTAGTTACAACCTTCAGAGTGATGTGTAATATGGGAATAATATATATGTATCTGTAACTATGATATGCATACCGGTCTCTTGGTCCCATCAGGGTCACTCAATAGTGGACAGTTGAGGATGGACACTGAAGTGTTCACCACATCGGTGTATAACAGTAGTATCAGTAGCCACAGTCCACTCCATGACAATCTCATGTTCTTAGCAATCTTAAACTTCCTGTTCAGTAGACATTGACATGCTGAATATGCAAAAATATGCTCACCTGTTAGCAGTATACAGTACAACTGATATGATAACTGTCAATAGAAATGGAATATATCTGAAACTGTATGAGGCTAATGCAGTCATTCCAGGGTACAGGCAGAAGTCATATGGGAAATAAAAGTTGGCAGCACTGCTGATGTAGTGTAACTAAGTAACACAGTCAAATATGCTTAACTTTATACTGTGAAAGAGTAGCTTACATAAGGTTGAACTAAGTTAAATGTGGCAGGGAAATACTGAGCAGCAATCGGAATAACCTAAAAAAACACCTTGATGATAATACAATATATTAACTACAGTATACTACCTGTATGTAGAACATCAGTGGATACAGCCATGATGGCATTGAAACAGAGCTAAGTAGAATTGTTGCTATCAATACTACATCAATCACCACTACAGAGTAACAATAGACTATATCATGTGTATATGTAGGAATGTGTTGCTGTATACCTAAGGTGGGAATCAACAGCAGGTGAATGCTCTTGCAAAATTTACATTTGGCGAACAACACACTCACTCCTTTGTCGTACTTGCATTTTCCACACAAAAGTCCTGTAGAGCAAAATACAGTGAAACCTCATTAATAGCACCACCTATGGGACCCATGATAATATGGCCAAAAAACAAAATGGCCTTATTATTGAGGTTTTCAACAAACCAACAACTGCCTAGTTGCTGTAACAGCAATGTACAATTGATCTAAACACACTATGTAGAGTTTATCACAGAGAAAGATAGGAACATGCAATGTACTGGCAATTATTTCAGACATAATGGTTGGAATATCATGAAGTATACTGCCTGAATAATGGGTACCACTTTCAGTAGTTAAAATATGCACTTAAGAGCAGCAACTTTGTAATGATACCTTAACTGTCTACTCAGCTGGCCTCTTTACTGAGGGAACATTGTATTAGTTTTACTGGCCTTAATAATGAGGTGGCCCTATTAACAAAAATTAAATAAATGTAATATAATGGAAAATGCATTTGGACTTGCTGGACTTGGCCACTATAATGAGGTGACCTCATTACTGAGGTGGCTACTAAGTGAGGTTTCACTGTAGTACTGTAATAGTCCAGGTGGACATAAAATGTGTGTGAACTTTGAATACAGAAAAGTTGGGGAATCAATGGTGGCAATCCAGAAATGTTTATAACAGTGGTTGACAGCTAGTGCATGCAGGCATACCATTATTTAAAGTTTATTGATATTAACATTGCTGCAGCCATTTCTTAGCCACCATCTTTATTTCACAGCATAAAAGCCGTACCTCATTATACAACTTGATTGTTGTATTTGCATTTGCAAACCCTTAATAAAATGTTTACAATCTATACCAGGGGTGGATCCAGGAGCTGGCAAGGGGAGTAGTACACCCAGGTCAAGGGGTCAAGCTGCAAGTAGTCAGGGAGAAAAGTTCTCTAGCTAAGTGTTAAATGCACACTTGATGTTTTAGGATAATGAAAGAGCTGTATACATTAGTCATATTTAAATCTTGTTTAGTAGCAAAATTCAAGCACATGTACTATTAGAATCATTGACTGCATGCTCTATTAGAGTATCTTGTTGTTGCAAAATTTCTTCTGTAGCTACTTGGCTAAGCAAGAGAGAGGATCTCTGTTGTAATGAAGCTAGCATGTATACAGTTTCTTTGTACATGCTTCAGCAGTACCATGCATAGCCTGAACAAGTTGCCTCTGAAGGGGAAGGGAGTGGCATCTCCACTGCTAGTCCAACATCGATTGCTTAGCTATGATTTGCTACGGATGCATGAAAATAAAAATTACGTTTTTTGCTGCTGTATAATGTACACATGTCTGTTGTGTGCCTGCACCGGTTTACTTGGCAGTACAACACATTATACAGTATATCTTGATCCATGTACATATCGCTCATACCTTCCCTATCACACACACACTGATCATTCTCATCATCATAAGAATACACACTAGTACAAGCCTCAGAATTATCATCCACTTTACTACACTGACAGTAACCCGGAGGACAATGATGATATTCCAATATGTTCTCCATTAATGAACCATTGTTTATGAAGTGTGCCCATAGGTCCTCCTATATATGACACATTTCAATACAGCGTGGTCACTGCAATATAACATATTATAATATTACTTGCAGTATTAGTTTCTTTCTAGATTTGCAACTCTTAATGTTCTGATCACGAACGTCACATTTACAATTATGTTCATCTGTATTGCCAGTAGCATTTAACTTGTGACCAGGAGGACATGGCTTCATCAGCAGGGTGAAGTATTTGGCTGGATGTTGAGTCAACTACATATGTGAGAAATCACCCTTATTTTCTTCAGCAGATACAGAATATATGACAAGCAAATGGTATGACTAAACTCACAGCAGATCGTGTCCTCAATGCTGATACTTCAATTGTGAAGCTACCATTCAGCAACTCATCTCTTATCTCTGCTCTGCTCTTGAATTTCAAGCTGTACTTTACAGTGAATGTTGGATTGGATGGCTGTATTGCCATAGCAGTTGGATCAAATGCAAATGAAAATCTCTGTTGAATAAAATGTGACATTCACATACAACGTTGAGCTACGTACAAGTGAATGCTCCAGTAGGCAGTAAGGAATTTACACTGATATGAAAGCATTTAATATTCAATCATTTGTGAATAGTTTATGACAATACATGCTATTTTATACAGCTCGACTTTAAAGACTCAACAGTTATTACTTTTAATTAGCTTACTTTTCCTCCTGAATTCTCTAAAATCCTGAAACTTTCTGATGTTGCAAAAAATTGCTCATCATGGGGCAAAATGGACACCTTAAATTGCTCTCCAGGATAGGCTGCAATCTGTATAATTACACACCAAATGACACACTTTGCTACACACTTTGCTACACACAAACTACTAGACTAACAGTGTCATTGTAAACAGTAAAATCAACAGCTGGAGTTTGTATAGACAGTGTTTGGTTTGAAAAATGATCTTCACTGTGACCAGAATTGATATTCAAGTTCTTTCCATCACTGCATAAAACACTAACTCAGCACATTAACTCAGAAGATAATACAAACCTGTAGGAGATGAATGGCCAACGCAACACATCACTAAGATTAGTGTAAATATATGGAGGACCAGGAGAATACCAGGAACACAGGTCTAGTCTGTTGGTATAAATAGCAGATCCTATGAGAGCATTGTTGCCTGTGAAACGTATGGAAACCTGCAGGGTATATAAAATGTTTGACTGGATCTGCTGTAAGTTTTAACTGTGTACCTTATTCCAGTTAATGGGTGAAACAGAACTATTGTGATACTGTATAAAACATAAAGGGTTGTATGAATTTACTGCATATGCTGGCAAAACAGTTCCCACTTCAACCACAATAGCAGCGCCCAATCTATATAGAACAAGCATCACACAATGACACAACACAATAGCATGATCACATCATACCCTCCTGTGTTGTTAGTGAACTCTAGTTGTGCTCCATCGTTCAGTGTCATTTGACTGAAGGTCAACATGTACATTGCTCCACCATCAACACCTTCAGCATCATTGTTAATAAACGATACGCTTTCATGGATGTAAATTGTAGTGCCAGTTGCCTACGAAAATGATATACTTACATTTGCATGTATACTACATAAAATATTAGTTCCTCAGCACCTCATTAATTAACTTACTTTTACAACAGGCCCTTTGTTGTTACTGAAAGTAACATTCTCAAATCTACCACTGTAGAAACTAAGTTGAAGTGTGGCACTGTTACTACTTTCTCCAAAATTACCATCAAACTTGCTGTAAACAAAAACAATGCCATATGTATCCATTCCTATACATTCTATCAATATGCCTCACCAGTTAACAAATCGGACTGGTGGTAGGTGTAGTCTGCTCCGGTAGTAACTGTGCGATGCTACATTAACAGAGCTACTATATGAGCTAGCTTGATTTTTGTTGAATGTGCATTTTTCAATTGTGATGAGGCTACCAGATGATCCAGCAAATGAAGGACTTACAAGTATACAGCCAGATACTTGTGCTTTGTTCTCTTCATATGTACAGTTGTAGATGGTGGTGTGGATTATGGAAAGTGGTGTACTATTGCCAAAATTTACAAAATTCTGTGCACCAGAACCAACAGATGCTTTATTTTTGATGAGTGTATTATTCCCAAACAAGTACGTTTGGTTGCCAACAGTTCCACTGATAAAATGAAACAAGCCACCACCATAATATGAAGCGAAATTGTCAGTGAAGAGACTATTGTTTACCACAATCTTTAGTGGGGATGCAGACTTAATTGTTATAGACATTCCACCTCCTCTTCCACTGAATATACCATACTGCAGCAGGGTGGATGTTGTGGAAGAAACTTCAAGTGCTGAAGTAGCTCGGTTGTTAGCAAAGACACAGTCAGTGACAAGAACATCTATATTGCTTAATGGAGCCAAGTCCATGTTGTAGCCAACTGACAAGCCACCTCCATTACCTTGAAAAGGCTTCCTAGTAAAATTACTGGTTGAATTATTATTATGAAAGATACAATTCTTCACAGTGACATTAGGCGAATTAAATATATTTAGTGCACCATGTTGATGGTTCCTAAAATAAAAATAAAAAGCATTGGTGGCAGCAGCAGTAGCAACAGCAGCCACAGTAACAGCAACAACAATGAACAGTAGCAGCAGTAGCAGCGGCAGCAGCAGCGGCAGCATCAGTTTAACTATCCAAGGCATTTCTTGTTGATCAGTGACCAGATGTTTTAGTAAACCAAGTCATTTTACTGGTGGTTAAATTCCAACACTATATATATACTAAATGGACATGACACTGTGATTTCTAGGTGTAGGTCCTAGCACAAAAATCTTCGTAGATTTAAAAACCAAGGTGAAGCCAAGGTTTTTATATATAGCATGAAGATTTGAGGGTGTGGTTTATAACCAACTTAGGTGTTTTTGGGTGTTTTATATGGGTATAGATGGAGTCATTGTAGGAGTGAATGATACATTGTCACACAATGTTAAAATAAGTTCGAAAGACATGTTTTTGTCAAAGAGATAAAGAAGTCGAAGCTTGCACCTTATTGCTGTTTCTTAAAGTCAGACTTACAGGGGTGGCTAATAAAGATAATGAGATAATGTAGGAAGGAAATTGACAAGTTGTTCCCAGTGCCCTCACAAACACGAGCCTATGGTGTTACAGCAGTGTGAAGAACAGGTATATAGAAACAGTTCAAAGATGAGGCTTGAGTGGATTATTATGGAAATGAGTTAATAATATTTGATTAAGGTAAATTTTTCACCATTCAACGTCACTTCAGCCTGACAGGTACTTTTTGGCATGTCTCAGTATGTACAATGCATGTTCGCAGTATGAAGATCATGCAAGTGCAATTTCAAATGTGCCAATGAAGACTGACCACACCCATATTACAGATGACACAAAATTAACCACTTTATGATGGAGATTACCCATGTAGGTATTTGGTAAAGTCCGTCTATAGACAAAACACACTAAACAGAATTATTCTCCGGGACTTGGTCTGCTCATTGTAACCACAAACATAGTTACAATGTTAGACTCTACTTCTCATAACCAAATTATTTTAGGCAGGCTTATAAATAAATAAATGGAGTGGTCAATTTTGTGTTGGCTAGGGTGACTAGTCAGCCGCTGTGGGGCATTGATCTTTAGAGGCCGGATAATGAGATCTTTAATTGTGAGGTCTTTAATCTCCTAATAGTATTAGGGGATTAAAGACCTCATTATCCGGCCCCTAAAGATCAAAACATATTATGCATACCCATTATCAAAGTGTTGTTTAAGTACAAGTATAGCTAAATACAGGTATAGCTGGGCTTATTCTTACCGGAACACACAATTCTTAACCACTACAACTGACACTTCTTCGAACACTATTGGCACTGGACAGCCATTAAATATCAATCCATCAAGCATAACCACAGAAACTTTTGAAACTGAAACATTTTTCAGCAGCTCCAAGTCTGACACCTTGTTTATACACTCAATCACTGGACGATCTGCCACGCCCATCATAATCAAACCTCCTCCAACTCCCAGTTTCAGCTCCATCAACCTCACAATGTCCAGCTGGTATACTTCACTGGTTAATACTAATCTAATGCACTTGTTGGTAGTGACTGTCTCACTAGTGAGGGACCGAGTTATATTTCTCAAAACATCGTCTAGCGCTCTTTGGTCCACGACTGTGACATTCCAGTTTGAAACTTGGCTTGTATCCGAGCAGCTGTCACATAAAGTAGTGCTAGTCAAATATAACACAAAAAAGCAAGACCAAAAACTGAAACTCCGATTCATTAGCATTTCAGATAGCGCTAAATGTGCGCATGCGCATTAAAATTTTATAGTCTCCATGTGCAGCATAGCAAATGTATTATTATTATTGGTAATACTGTGCAGACCTCTACTAGAGTATAGTGCACAGGTCACAACATACATACAAGTATACAAATTAAATAATTGCTAGTTTTGTTTGAACTGATCAATATCATTGGAGTCAATCACATTTTGGGGTCACTTAGATCATTCCAGATTTTGATTGCCGAAGGGAAAAAGGACTGAGTACATATAAGAATCAATCTGTGTCATTGGTATGTAGAGCATGTATCGACTGTATGTGCAGCTAGCAGTATATATATATATATTTGTTAATGTACAAACTCAATCATGAGTATATTCATACATATGTAGTTAGCTACTTATTTACAAATTTATATAATTGTTAAATAAATCAAGAGATGGAGCTTGGATAATATGATCATCTAGTTGGTTCCATAATTTTATTGTAAAAGGAAAGAAGGAGTTCATATAAGCATCTACCCTTGTTGGCAACTGCAGAAATCTTTGATGGTGACCTCTAGTTGTGGTGTTGCTTGGTCTAAACTGTTGGTGCACATTAATATCTACCATGTCATTAATTATTTTATACATTAGTGAGGCTCTCAAACTATTTCTTCGCTTCTCCAATGTGTGCCATTGTAAACTGTTCAACATTTCTGTCACACTAGCTGTTCTATTATAGTTATTCATCACAAACCTTGCTGCTCTTCTCTGTACCATTTCTAATTTATAGATGTTATGTTCATGGTATGGGGACCACACTGTACTGGCATATTCTAGAATGGGGCGAACAAATGTATTATAGCAGTAGCATAATACATTTGCACAGTAGTATAGCGTACAGGGGTACAAAACATTTCAGATGTTTCAAATGCGCACGCACGTGAGGAGCAACGCCTGGTGCCTCAGTGTGCACTGAGTGCCGGACAAAGTGCGCTGTAATCGGCCTACTAATACCAAGAGTTCATAATATATATATTTACCTGTGCCAAAAACAGCCCAGCTGTAAAAAAAGGCGAGGCCAAGAATGCACAATGCGTACATCGTGTTCATGGAGTAATTACAACCAAAAGACATGATATCAAGAAAGCATTTACAGTATAGGCACTTTTATGCATTCGTTTTCTATATGCTTCACATTATCACATCCAGCTAGCTGTACATGTGTGCTTGCAATATAAACAATACTATTACTACTGAGACGATAAAAGATGATCATATCAGAACAATTCAATATATTTTAATGTCATTCAGCTATAGTATGAAAATGTACTGTTTGTTCGATTAGAATTTTTTTTAAAAAAGTGATTCTACAGAAACCTGTTAATTTTAGCAACTTTTATATGCTCACCTGTATAGCACATGATATTGTATATACATTAGTTTGCCAGTGATAGTTATAAACGGCGAACAGAATGTAATGAATTTCCCGCCCACGCACAATTTGCGCCTTCGTTAAAATGGCCTTGCTCAAAGACGATTAAATGTCTAGGACGTAGTTTTCTGTATAAATACTTTGGTTTGTTTATCATGCTGTAATGTTGAGCTGCTGTGTTATGCTATAATAATATTAATGCTTATATTATTATTTTAATGATGTTTCTATTACCGGCTTTAGTGCACGGTGGGAAGTGGAAGCGTCCATGATGACGACTGGGCACTGTGCAAATAAGGTGAGTGTATGCTTTGTACAAAGAAGCCCACGTAGCTGTGCAGGGCTCATCTTCTGTATAGTCTTTTTTTTTGAGGGGTAGCCAACGTCCATGCAAAACACCGAAATGGTGTATCAGAGGGGTTGCCAACGCCCACGCAAAGCACCCAAATGGTGTGTACGAGAGTCCCAATCTTTATGTATTTTAAAAGCATTTAGTGAGATTGCTAACTAGTAACTACCTGTACAGTTGTTGATCTACATCTTGTTTCGTGATCGATCATTGTCTACTTTGTTAAACTCACTTTCTCCATTATTTTTATGTGATTTTGGATTTAGGATTTGGTTTCTAAAATATTTGTGTATTTCTGATTGGATTTCTCACATAGTGTACAAGAGTCCCAAGACATTGGCTACCCCTCGCTTTTTACCAAAAGTCAGTTGATCTCTAGTTGACAAAAGTAGTCTGACCATCTAATTATGATATTAGAATCTAAATTAAATTCTTGATCACAGATACACATTTCCCTTGTTGCTATATGTGGTGGACCACAAAATTAACTAATGTAAACAACCCTTACCATACCTTGTAGTGTTTTATTTTTATGTGAATGTGTAGTGTAGTGTAGTGTAGTGTGTGTGTGTGTGTGTGTGTGTGTGTGTGTGTGTGTGTGTGTGTGTGTGTGTGTGTGTGTGTGTGTGTGTGTGTGTGTGTGTGTGTGTGTGTGATAAAGATTTTTTTTAAATTCACCAAATAAAATGTAACCGTTTTTTCCACAGGTTTACATGCTGGAGATCTGCAAACAGCTAACTTGAAAGTTTTATATTGACCATTTTTTTTTAAAATTAATATTTATTTGATTACATTTACAAAGTTGGATCATGTGATCAAAATAGTTTAACGTGTTATTAGCATGATGTACAAGGGCTATTGACCATTGAAAAGTTGATGAATTAAACATTCACGAAAGGAATGCTCCATTACAACTCGCCCACGCAATATAGCGCGCGCGTCACTAATGATTAGTGCTCAGCCGGGGTATGCGATTGAGATGGTGATTTTTATAAAATTATTTGTATCATGTATAACGTTCGTCACGAACGGTATAACTAGCTGAAGTATTCAAGCAAGGAGCGATCTAGCCTTGTATCACCGGGATTCGTTAAAAAGTTCGCGCCTGGATTGTTGGGGTGAGCCAATATTTTCATTGCCAATGGTTTTATGTGTAATGTTAAACCCCCTACTTTGTACCATGAAAAAGGCCGTATTAAGCTGTTGCGTTTTACGTGAAAGTAGATGTCATCCTGGCCATTCCTGCTAGAACCGGGGAAAGGTTTAAAAGTTATCTGACGCTCCATGGCAGAGCCTTGAAAACCTGCTTCCAGTGTAGACGCGTGTATCTTGTAAACGAAAACAAGTTGATGTTGTGCTACTTCTAAAAACCAGGCGCCATGCAGCTAGCTAACTCATCTGGAATAACCATAGACAGTATATACTACTATGAATTAACCAACTGTGTATTACTACTTTACAATAGGGTAGTTTGGGTTGTGCAATAATATAATTAGCTATTTCTCGTAATTCATGAAATATTCGTAATTCGTTCAATTACGTTCCTATGCACTGCTAAGGAAGCGTTTGTTAAATAAACCGCTTTTACCAACATATTACACATAAAACTATCTTCTAAACTGTTTTATAGTGTGACTAACGTGTTTTTTCCCACAAATTCTCTCCTCAAAGCTGCTCTTCATTTTCGTTCGCGTACGTAAGGGATACGCCCCCTTTCAACTCGAAGCGATAGGCTATTCCTGGCAGTGTACGAGGCCTGCACCGTTGTTTTTCAGTTGCTAAATGCCTGAAAACCTCAAGGGGAAGGTAGTCTGAGGAAAGTCACCACACCCGTATTTCAGTCTGCCGAAAAGAAACCACCTCAGAGCAAAGTTCACCTGTGCAGAAGTTTAATACAGACTTCATTTCACTTTTACTTCTTACGTAAAAGCTGCTTTTATCGTTATTAAACGATTTTGCTCACGTGGGTGCGTACGGACAAACATAGGTAGATAGATAGGTACACACACACACTTTTACCATAGATAATAGAGTAAAGGGATAGGAAACGCAATAACGTGACGTCACAAAATACGTACATTTCTATTGGAATTCCATGTAGTACGTCACGAACATACTCGTTACGCTTGCTGCGCTTGTATCAAAGAGAAACAAATTGTTGTAACGACAGAATTTTGTAACCAACGACTGTGAAACTTCGCTACAGTGAACTCAAGTAAGTAATCGAGGGAAATAGGATGGTACCGACCCTCAAGGAAGTTATACGCAAAATTAAAGGAGATTGAAAGTGAAAAAAACGGCCCAAAAATTACTTTAAACCACTTTACTTTCTTCGTAAATATATTCTATCCTTTTAACTGTGATAAACCTATTCCTTACCATTTAACAGAGGGAACCAGAGGAAATATCGGAGCAAAACAGGAACTGTTGCTTGAAGAAACGACTAAGTATCTTCCATTTTTAACCAAAAGTTTTAACCACCTTGCAGTACAACGCAACGCTAAAAGACTGTGTTGGTGACACGCCTAGCTTACCACAAGATTCGAAAGTGGAACCGGCTATAAAAGAAGCGGTATGGACGAGGCATGTAGGTACGATGAGCGAAAGTGTGACAGCGTGTAACAATCACGGTTAATGCGATACGCTTTGTTACAAAATCTACGGTCTGAATTCTCTCGCCAAAATCTCTAAATACTTACTGTAGTCTGTTGGATTACTATTTACGCTGCTTAGAACACTAATTCTCACAAAACTGTCTTGTCCTTTCAAGTCACGCGTAACGGAAATCAAACCGGAAATTGCTTGCGTTTCCTATCCCTTTACTCTATTATCTATGCTTTTACGAAAACAATTTCAGTAAACCAGGCGCACGCCCACAGCCGGCCTACGGCCGGCTGTGGGCGTGCGCCTGGTTAAAAAATTTTTTTTTTAAAGTCGCTTAATTGTTTGATATGATTACACTGTATTGTTACCAAAATTAATTTAACTAAAAATTTACAATTGGTTTCTAGCTACTTGGCCATCTTTTCTTTTAGGTAGTGGTTACTGAACCAAAAGGTTTTTTATTTTCGCGTCTAGTAGTTTCCCCGAGCATTCGACTTTAGGGGACGCGAAAAGTAACATTAGCGTTAGGTTAGGCTCGGGTTCGGGTTCAGCTTTGGTTTCTTGTTCACCGTTAGGTTACGTTCTTCTTACTGTATTATAGCAGAGGAGGATCCAGACTTTTAAAAAGGGGGTTCCACTTTGGAATTGCAACTTCAGCCTAGCTGTAGGGGGAAGACCAAAAAAAAAAAAAAAAAAAAGGTCATCACCTATTGACAATAGCTGTCCCTCACCATAAATGCCCTCACCAACTATACCTCCTTATTTATAACTAGATACATAGCTTGCTACACTGCTCTTCAAAAGACTATACTGTGACTGTTCTATTAGAGTATCTCGAGTAAGACAGGCTCTCTCAAATGAACCCCCCCTGGATCCGCTCCTGTATAGTGTACTACGTGAGTATAGCGTTTATAAGGTAGAAAGTAGGGGTAGTGCATGGGTAGCGGCTAGCAGCGGTAGCATAGTTTTTTTTTTAAAAGAAAGAAGAATCGGCCCAAGTTGGCACTCCCATCCACCACATTCTACTCTACACTAAGATGTTCTATAAAATGGGTTTAGCCTATTCCTACACCTACATGCAGAGCTACTGAAACAGAACCTACAGAACACAGAATAGAAAGAAAAAGGAAATGGGGCTTAAACGGCCCCAAGACGCCCCTCCCCCAGTGCAAGGTCAACTGATGCTGGAACATGACCCTTAAAGGGATGACCAGAGGAGGAGCGAGAACCCCTTATGCACATGATGGTAGAGTGCAATAAGGAGAAGCCAAGATGGCAGCGAAGCCAGCTCATCACCCTACAGTATAGGGTGATTTCCACTTACAAGATAGGAGGAAGGCCAGGCGCTTGTAAGCCACAGTGGTGGAGGCACCCATGCCTCCAGAAGTTGAAAAAAACAAGAGGACTAAAATTACCATGTTCCACCTCTCGCACTCTCTCCTCATACTGACGGCGCTTCGAAGTTTCATGCTGGCGATAGGGATTACAACGGTTTGAAGGGGCATAAGGGTTAAATATTCTAACATCAAAAAAAGTAGGTCACAGTTCAAACCGAGAACCGCAGAATCCAGAAGCCTTGATGTCCAAGCGAGCACCGACATCTTGGTTAGCTGTACGTAGGGAGAGAGATTCACCACTCAAGGGCTGAAGGGGAGGTTCAGTAGATAGCTACATCATGACAAACCTCTGACATTAATTCTGCAGTCAAATCTCGGATGTCATTGTGGCGGATGGTAGCACAGTGGTAGCTAAGCCCGGCACTGCTTACAGTTCCAGTAGTCCAGGGTTCGAGGCCAGGTTGAGTTTTGTGGGGTTTTTTTTTTCATTTAGTGACCCTTTTTTGTCTAAGTTTTACTGTCGGTTCAATAGCGAGCCCGGCTTATTGAACCGACTTTCGGTTCAATAACCACTGCCTTTATTTTAATATAGCTACAGTGCAAAAAGATGGCCAAGTAGAAACCAATTGTAAATTTTTAGTAGCTTTTTTACAATACGACTTCATGGTTGAAAGAAAATCGCCCCAATGGGATGCGATGACGAAGAAAATGAAAAGAACGATGCACATTTGAATTAGTAATGTAATTAATGCATTGTAAATGGGTGGGCGATGGAACAAACTACTCCAACAATTTGCCTGACTTTTCGTGTGGTAGATATTCATTATACAAAGGTTACATTCCCACTGGTTTCGAGGTAGAATCTTTTAGTAAGGCTGAGATTTCGCCATGCGGATTTTAAAAGATTGCGTAATCGATCTCTCATGTAAATGAGTGGTCGCGTGTTTATTATTGTGGGCGCGCGCTTTGTGCTTCTTGGCCTCGTGACTCACTACCGTGAGTCTTGATAATTATATATTATGAACTCTTGCTAATACGCATTTTTCTTGCAGAATTTTTAGTGTCAAGTCTACACTTTTTATAGTCATGCATGTCTCAAGACCACCCTACATATAACATTGTCTGACTTTGTGAAGCAAAAAAAAAGATCAAATCAGCAGTACATATAGCTAGCAGCACTCTATGTACATATTCGTTTTTATGTCCCTGTAGCCATTGTAACAAGTCCCCCAAACCACCTAATTTTGATTGTAGCCCTTGTAATAACAATCACTTTTGTAATATACGTATTTTTTTCCTAACTAATCACTATATATATAACTATAACTAATCAATTGTAATTATTTTTAGGCCACTGGCACAGGCAGTAGACCTTCAGCATACCTGTAGCCACTAATCTGTTGTAACCATGTATCATTGTAATTCTGCATGCTGTAAAGTCAAAAATAAATAAATAAAATAAATGTCTCACAGGCTCATTGATGCAAATGAAAACAAATTGACAGGGCATGTAAACAAGTAATTGGAACCTTAATTTATGTATATGGCATATATACATGCAGTTATATTTAAAAGTAAACTGATTAAAAGTCATCAGATTGTTCAGAACTTTTAGAAATTAAGACCAAACCATCATCGTCGTCAAATTCCACATAGGATGATAGTACAGGCTGACTTGCTGTTATTGTATTAAAGCTTTTGGTATAACCAGCATTAGAAAATTTCTTATAAGAACTGTGGAATGAGGAACATCAGAATTAGGCCACCTGGTATCATTATGAGAACTGACCTTTTCCTAAATCTGAGTTGCCAAGCATAAATTTTGTCCACTATCTTTTTTATGAGTATCACAATTAACACCAGCAGTGGCAGATAGTAGAATGGTACTAACATTGCTGCATGTTCACTGAGAGCGTTCACATTACCACAATCATCAACCAGTGACTCCTTAATATCACTTTCAGTCTTAAACACTGGATCCTGTATGTGTTGTATGAACTTCAGTGATGTACATTATCACACAAACCTCAAATCGATTTGTTGATGCAATACTGAGCAACAACAGAATGGTCACATGTGTAAACACCTCCAGAACATTAACATAAATTGTTCCAAATGGTTTAGTGTAAGCAATCACTGCCACACACACCATGGTGAATAACAACACTGGAGCCTGTTATAATGTTGACATGAATGGCTGCTACCTGCCTGAGTATATACTTACCAGATTACCAGGTAAGATGATTATGAAAATAATGAATAAAATTCTTCTAAGTAATTCTACAGGTGCCCACCAACTGTGGTCCTCAGCATATGGAGCCTTTAGGAGTTTGGCCATAGAAAATGCCCAGTGTTTCTGTATCAGATATGTAAACATATAGGATGGCACCAATACACACATACCTTAATCTTCCTCATGACAACAGCTGTCACAAACACCATTATCAGAACACAGAATATCAACACAAGGACAGCTACAATTGCTAATGGAAGGTGTCCTCCAGTGAAACACTTCACTGTTCCATCAACATACCATCTCTATAAGTGCACGCAGTATATAATACGTTGTGTTTACATGGCGTAAGTTTTATAGTAATATACACTGCTTAAGCACTGGTGATAAGGTTTTTATTTATTTATTTGTTTATGCTCTAATAAAATGCACAGTCATACATATTTATATGATGGAGTCTGTCAACAAAGTTAAACTCATTTCATGTAAAGAATGTTAGCTACTGGCCCTGGTACACCTAGCTTGTACACTATAGTTTGTAACATGCACATGAAGTGTATACACACACACACACACGGATGCACGCACGCACGCACGCACGCACGCACGCACGTACGCACGCACGCACGCACACACACACACACGACTATGGAGAGCGCACCGGTCTCTTGGTCCCATCAGGGTCACTCAATAGCGGACAGTTGAGGATGGACACTGAAGTGTTCATCACATCAGTGTATAACAGTAGTATCAGTAGCCACAGTCCACTCCATGACAACCTCATGTTCTTAGCAATCTTAAACTTCCTGTTCAGTAGACACTGACTTGCTGAATATACAAAAATATGTTCACCTGTTAGCAGTGTACAGTACAACTGATATGATAACTGTCAATAGAAACGGAATATATCTGAAACTGTATGAGGCTAATGCAGTCATTCCAGGGTACAGACAGAAGTCATATGGGAAGTAAAGGTTGGCAGCACTGCTGATGTAGTGTAACTGAAACAAACAAGGTGATATCTGATCTCACAGCTCACCAGACACTTACATAATGTTGAGCAATGTCAAATGTCATTGGGAAGTACTGTGAAACAATTGGAATAACCTAAAAACAAACACGAAGCTTAACAAACTGTAGTACAGGTATTTTACATCTGAGATACAAATTTAGCCACAGCAATAATTTCATAATAATCACTAATTCTCCAAGACACAAGTTTTTTTAAGTTTCCTGTAGTGCCACATATCTTATGTGGTAAGAAGAAAACATTAGAATCCGAAAAGACTGGCAAAATAATGTACACCTGAATTTGTATTCCAGTTGAAGAAAAATTTCAACCTTGTATATACAGTAGGTTCTATAAGGGGTAAACTTTCCACAAATCATTACCGTTCAAAATTTTGAAGGAGAATTTATCAACAAATTACTTTTTTAATGGGGTGTATCATTTATATGGAGTCATACAAAACAGAGTCTTTATTTAGTAAGTTGAAGAAATTTGCATATTGTGACTGTATCAATGCTGTCAACAAGATAGTTTTGATACACTGTGGCAATGTTCTAAAGATGGCATGGTGGCTGATCACAACTATCTGGTCAGGTATTATGACATGTACAGTTTCTGGCACTACAATTCATTCTCCAGCTGACTTGTATTATGCCTTATAATGTTCTGCTCTAGATAACACTTAAACAACATCATTTTTGATCTTTGAACAATAAATGGACTTAGACTGGCACCACCCATCCCTTTGCAAAAAGTAAGGGTCTGGTAAAATGCATATACTAAATCATTTCAGTAACCAATTAATGCATACCAATGATGTTCACACAGAAGTCACCTTGGCAATGCAATGCTTTTGTTCAAATTAAAGGGAATCATCTGACGAAACAAGCAGTTACGTGTGTGTCTAATTAAATTCCTTTTGGTATTTGTATTTCACACCAGACCCTTACATTTTGTGAAGGGACAAGTGGTACCAGACTACAATGGAGTGAGCACACATTTTGAGTGCAATTTTTAAATGAATAACAATCAATTTGAAAAATCATAAAATTTACTATACGATGTATATCTAGTGACAGTTTTTAGATGTACCACCAACACACAATGCCCACCTGTAGGTAAAATATTATTGGATACAACCACATCGGCAGTGAAATGGAGAAGATTAAAATGACTGTTATCACCACTGCATCAATCACCGCTACAAAATGACATAACAGTCAAATATAAATGTGCTTCATACGTTTATGCACAATTTCAAGTGTTGCATACAAATCAATAGCATGGCTTCCCAGTTTTTTTGGTACTTGCATTTACAACACTAATTATGTAAGACAGAATATTTGGACAGTAGACTCACTGCAAACTTCACACAGATTTGTTGTATTTTTTGTACACAGTAACTTAATGGCTACCAGTTAGCTTTTTAATTCAAAGATGTACCACAGGCAGTTAGTGCAGAAGAAAGGATATTCAGGAATGTTACTTACATAGCAATGGTAAAAACAGTATGTTAGCATATCCACATGACTTGCACTTGTTGAGCAGCACACTGACTCCTTTTTCATGTGTACATCGTCCACACAACACTCCTAAGTGAAAATACAACATAGGATGATGTTTTGTCAATCAGTAGCTATGTCATTTACCTTCCCTATCACACACACACTGATCATTCTCATTATCATAAGAATACACACTAGTACAAGCCTCAGAATTATCATCCACTTTACTACACTGACAGTAACCCGGTGGACAATGATGATATTCCAATATGTTCTCCATTGAACCATTGCTTATGAAGTGTGCCCATAGACCTTGCTGTATTGTAAGTCACACAATAATATATGTGGTAAACAGCACACATTGTTACTTACCTCCAATATAACCTTTCTCTCATTAGGGATGCAGTCAATAATATTATTATCATTATCATTACATTGACACTGGTATTCATCCTTAGTATCTGTGACACTTAGTGTGTGGCCAGGAGGACATGGTCTTATCATTAAATTAAAAGACTTCACTTCACGTTGAACCAGCTACATGTGAAAAAGAAGACAGTGTATAATAACCATTATTAAATAATGGATAGAACTGTTTATAATATTTGGTGAAATACAGCTCATTTGCTATTTATTTACTGGTATGCGGTATGAAACTGGGTCAGGGTTGCTTCCATAACAGACCAACTTACACTACTGCTCCGACTATAGCTTTGACTCTGTCAAGTGCAGCTAAACACCAAAGATGGCTGTGGACGTTTACTTGTGTGAGCATGCACATGAAACTAGCCACAGTGACATCCAAAAACAATTTAGTAGATTGTACAGATTGTAGTTGCTTCTAGATTGCACACTCACTTTGTTTGCTCATTGCTTGTAAATAATTGTGTCAACTAGTTCGACGCATGAGACTACATGTTAGCAACTTGTAATACCTATAACTCAGCCACAGGCTAGAAAAAATAGAATAGAATATTGCAATTCTTTGTGTACTTTACTGTATAAGAACTGTAGTATCTGATATGGAAGGGGGCTCCCTAACCAAGACAAATGTAACAGGTGTCCAGATCACCCAATCCAGTTTCAACCAATAATACACTTAGTTAGGTCTACTCACTGCAGATTGTGTCCTGAGTGCCAACACTTCAATGGTGTAGGGCTTGTTCAACAAATCATTGCTTATTCCTTTAGCACTTTTCACACTGTATTTCACCATCAGTGAAGAGCTGGATGGCTGCACTGTTTGAGCAGTGGGAGTAAATGCAAATGAGATGTCCTATGTAATATAAAGCAATTGAGTTGTAAATATATATTAATATTATTTGTTAATTGGTACAAGGAAGACAAAGTCTTATAAAAACCAATCTCAAATACATCTAAATAAAATCAAACTGGCGGTCATAGTATAGGCGCCAAACTTACATCATTGTTTGAATTGTCTAAAATACGAAAATTCTCTGATGTCAGAAAGTTTTGTTCATCAAAGGGTGATATAGCCACTTCTAAGGTTTCTCCCGGATAGCCTGCAATCTAAAAATGAGATTATACAAGTTACTACTGCACCATGACTGTCAGAAATGAACTGACATTACTACTGTGAACTATAAAATCAACAGCTGGTGTCTGTACAGCTAGTGACTGGTTTGACGAAGCCTCCACATTATGACCAGAATTGATGTTAAAGTTTCTTCTTTCATCACTGTATATAGTGTAAATTGTGACTCCATATCAAAACACAGGACATAATGTACCCATAAGTGACGAATGGCCATCGCAACACATCACTACTGTCAGTATAGAAGTATGGAGTTTCAAATGAGTACCAAGAACACAGGTCCATCCTGTTAGCATATATTGCAGATCCTATAAGAGCTCTATTGCCTGTGAACTTCATAGAAACCTGTGGGTATATGCAAAACCAAAAATAAAGTTGTCAGTTTAGTAAAAGTGAAATACAGAGTTTACAGACCTTGTCCCAGGACACTGGTGGTATTAACGTGTCGCCATACTGGATAAAACACAATGGATTGTAGTAATTCTTAGTAAAGAATGGTAACACAGTTCCTGTCTCAACCACAATAGCAGCACCCAACCTAGAACAACCATCACTCAATGACACAGTAACACTGCTATATTATGCATATATCATACCCTCCTGTGTTATTAACAAACTCTAGTTGTGCTCCACTGTTCAGAGTCATTTGACTGAAGGTCAACATGTACATTGCTCCACCATCAAAGCCTTCAACATCATTATTAGTGAGTGAAACATTTCCATAGAAGTCAACTGTGGCACCGATTGCCTTTAAAAAGATTACATCAAAAATATGAGTATTACATCTAGTAAAACAAGTTGTACAACACACACACACACACACACACACACACACACACACACACACACACACACACACACACACACACACAAGCCAAAGCAAAGCCTTCAGCTGCCGCTAAGCGGTCACGCTGCCCAGTAGCCAGCACTGGGGCACCTGTGTGCCACTCAGGCACTATGAGTCAGCGCAGGCATGCCCTCCTGGGGCAGGACTAGTAACCCGCAGGAGGCTGTACCATGTCTCACAGTTGAAGGTGTGGACACCCAAAGTCCCACCTGGACCTTCAACTACTATATGAGACATGGACAATTGAGGGTTTGCTTTCCCAGTTTACACCAGGTACCCATTGATGTTACAGCTGGGTGGGCTGCTTCCCCAGTTGGCACCAGGCCACCAGGTCCCCATTTTAACAGCTGGGGCAGCATACACACAGAAATGCCATGCTACCACAGTCACATCTACCTAGTGAACCAGCACTGGAATGTTGTGGGTCAGTGCAGGTAAGCCCTCCTGGGGTAGGACCAGTAGCCCACAAGAGGCTGTACCTTGTCTCACAGGGACATTGGAAACAGTGGAAATTGAAAACTGAAACTGAAAACTGAAACTGAAAAACTGAAATGGAAAAACTGAAACTGAAAAACTAAAATTGGTCAAAACTTCATATTAACAGGTACCTCTTAACAAAGACCACCTCTATAATAAGACCACCTCTATAATAAGACCGCCTCTAAATAAGACCACCTCATTATAGTAGCTATGTCAAGTAGGTCCAAAAATATAGCTAAGGTGTACTCATAATGTAATAAAGTATCAATCAATCAGACAGTACTTAAAAGTTGAAATGACAGCTGCAGGGTTGTACAAAAGGATATACTATCTTATCATGCCAAGACCTAAAGTCCATGGTCATGTCACAAATGAAAATGGAGCAATTGCATGCATAATTGAATTTGATAATGGATTTCTCATGAATATTATTGTGCATGATTTAGGAGTTGCATAGTTACAAAATCAACATTAATGATTCTTGACTTTGTGTCTTAATAATTGTTAGGCACACGTAATAAGCATCCTCGAAGACTTAAAAACCTGAGGTGACATCAGTAATTACCGAGGCGCAGGTAAATATTGACAGGTTTTTAAATCCTCGAAGACACCTATCACGAGTGTCCAACTATTACCAAGATACAAAGTCCAAGATCATTAATTTAACTATGTAACTCTTAAATCATGCACAATTCATGAGAAATCCAGTATCAGCAGAGTAATTGTGCATGCAATTACTCCATTTTCATTGTGACATGACCATGGACTTTAGGTCGTGACATGACCATGGATTTTAGGTCGAGGTATGGTAAGATAGTATATCCTTATGTACAACCCTGCAGCTGTCGTTTTAACTTTTAAGTACTGTCTGATTGATTGATACTTTATTACATTATGAGTACACCTAAAGGCCTTTTTGTTGGACCTACTTGACATAGCTACTATAATGAGGTGGTCTTATTAGAGGCGGTCTTATTATACAGGTGGTCTTATTACAGAGGTGGTCTTTGTTAAGAGGTACCTGTTAATATGAAGTTTTGACCAATTTTAGTTTTTCCGTTTCAGTTTTTTCGTTTCAGTTTTTCAGTTTCAGTTTTCAGTTTCAGTTTTCAATTTCCACTGTTTCCAATTTCCCTGTCTCACAGGTGAAGGTGTAGGTACCTGAAGTCCCACCTGGACTTTCACCTGCTGTGTGAGACATGAACAGCTGCCCAGTTAACACCAGGTACACCAGGTGCTACAGCTAGGCAGGATACATCTCCAGTTGATACCACATCACTAGGTCCCCATTTAAATAGCTGGATAGACTGGGTAAAGTGTTTGTCCAAGGCAACAGCAACTGGGAATAACAAGGAATCAAACCTGGAACCTTTTGATTACCAGGCTAATGTTATAGCCACTAGGCTATGCTGCTTCACATTGCCTGCACACACACACACACACACACACACACACACACACACACACACACACACACACACACACACACACACACACACACACACACACACACACCTACACACACGCATGCACACACACACACGCACTCACACACACTTACACGAACTGCAGGTCCTGTATTTCGATCAAATGTAACATTTTCAAACTTCCCACTGAAAAAACTGAAGTCAGCAATGCCACCATTTCCACCAAAATTGCCATCAAATACGCTATAAACAAACAGCGCTGTATCCACACTATAAATTTCACATCATTTTGACATTACCAATTAATAAACTCCACTGGTTCATAGTGTTGCCTACTCTGGTAAGCATTGTATGATGTCACATCAACAGCACCACCATATTCTATTGATGTGTTGTTGGTGAATGTACAGTCTTGAAGTTTAACAAAGTTACCACCATATCCATAATAAGAAGGGAATATATGTGAGCAACCACCAATGTGAGCTACATTCCCATCAAATATACAGCCATAAATGGTGCTATGAAGAGTTGAGAAAAGAGCTGTTTGAGCGAAATTTCCAAAATTCATAGCACCAGAGCCAATAAGTGCTAGATTCCCTCTGAATGTGTTATTGCCAAACATGTATGTCTGATTGCCATTAGTTCCACTCATAAAACAGTACAATCCACCACCATAATTCTCAGCAAAGTTATTTATAAATACACTGTTATTGACTACCACATTTAATGGGAAGGAGGCACTAATTGGCATAGCCAATCCACCACCTCTTCCACTGAAAATGGCATCTTCTATCAAGTTTGTTGTTGATGCAAACAAATCATCTGGAGGGTCTGCTCGGTTGTTGATAAACTCACAATCTGAGACAAAAACATTTGCACTGTTCAGCTGAGCCAGTTGAACATTGAATGCAATGGATAAGCCACCACCATGACCTTGGAATGGTTTTCTACCAAAGTAACTAGTAGCATTGTTATCAGTAAATTTGCAGTTCTTTACTGTGACATTTGGAGAGTTGAAAATATTTAATCCACCGTGCTCATTATTCCTGGAATAGTCAAACAATATTATAAACAATGTGCAAGCAAACAATATTACTATACTAGGCAGACCATCAAACTTCACTTTTATTTGTCACTAATGCAGTGATGCTTCAGATACAGAAATATTTTCTAGTGAAGGGTCCACATTAAGCATATACATGTGTTTACCTAGCTATAGCCTAGGAGACCTGATCCTGTCATAAGAATGAAGTTGCTATTGTTCTAGCAGCCAGGTACGACCGTTGCAGCACGTACTTTCTACTTCTTGGCCACGTAATTTATACATCTAGCCAGGGATGCAGTTCACTAGTTTATCAAGTCACACTAGATGTATGAAGGAAGTTTTTGTGAGTTCAAGGTGAGTTAGGGTTGCAGGGTACAAAAGTACCCATCGTGGGCCAATTAAATCCATAAAACCTTCATTCATATACACAATAAAAGACATTATGCTCAACAGGCAAACCTCTTAGTAATGTTAAATGGATTGTCCTTGCCAACCACCCCCAGCACAATGAATGACACGTGTAAGACAATAGCACAAATTAAGATGTGACTAATAGCATATTGCTCAGACAGGCGAGACACCACTTACACCTAATAGTGGAAACAACATGTACCACAAATGCACTGACTGAAATAATGAGAATCCAAGACAACATGAAAGCTGCCACTTGGCTCCTTAATGGAACTTGACAAAACATCCCTTAGAGTGGCAACCTCACTAACTTCCCTTCTTGAGTGGAAACACACCTGAAAAGCGATGGCAATGAGGCCCTTATCTCATTATGATGTAAGACAAGAGAAAACATGATCCACAGACAAGGTAACTCCACACTCCACAGCCACAAAAAGAAAGGTGTATGCTAGGGGAGGCCATCAATAATGCAATGCCAAGGCACCTTGAAGGATAGACTTGTCCAGTTGGAATAAAGAGGTACCTATTGATCTCCCAAAGAGTAAATAATTGTTGGAAATTGTCACTTATCTGAATAACAATTTATGAGTGGTTGATAGGCATCACACTTGACGAGGATAGTCTGAGAAATAAACAGCCAGCAATTAGACTATTTGGCCAACACAGCAAGGGAGAAATTTCAAGGTTTTGGGATTTAGACCTCCATATAGTTAGTCTAATACATTTTGGGATTGTTTGCAAATTCATGAAAAATTATTTTTAGCAACATTGCTCAACCTCGAAAATATGGCCCCTTGAAATATTTAGGTTCTACGGTAACCTAGGTCAAGGGGTTACATTCATCTTTTCTTTTTACCAGATGTAGGTTTCCTCCTCCTTACAACTGGTGCCTTCTTGGTAGAAATCAAAGGAGGTTGGAAGCAGTGGCTCAACGGGTATACTGTATAGCCAGAAAGTTTGGTTGGAGGTAAATTTGGCAAGCAAGCGGTGCTTCACAACTATAATCCACCAATTCATTTGTCCATTACAAATCTTTATTAGCTACTAACAAATTTGCCACAAACCTTTTCTTTATCACAGCAAATTCACTAAAGTTTCTCCTGCCAAACTTTTCGGCATATGGTATATGTCTGGAGGTCCCAAGTTCGAACCACCTCTTTATTACAAACTAATCCATGTTTCATGTAAGTTTTTTCATTCACATGATTGCCAGAACAATAGTAACATAAAAATCTACATGTGGCTTATATTTGGTACAGCTTGGGCAGAAGAAAAAGGTACATGACAGCTGTTGGGAATACACCAGACCCAATTTCCCCTCAATGATCTAGCCATAGAGACTAAAAGTACATCAAGAAATACATAACACAGAATTAAGTAGCAAACACCAATAACATGGGTGTAACGTTTTTGATATTAATTTAACCTATCTGCATAGCTACTTACCGGAACACACAATCCTTAACCACCACAACAGACACTTCTTCAATCACTATGGGCACTGGACAGCTATTAAATATCAACCCATCAAATGCTACCAACGAAACATTCGATATTGGCTTGAAAATATTTCTCAGCTCGTCCAGGTTAGACGTGCTAGCAGTGCAATCAATTTCCACGTAATCAGCCACGCCCACAACAATAAGACTGCCGCCAGTTCCCAGTTGTAACTGCATCATCTTCAACACATCTAGTGTGTACGTCCCACCTGTCAGTGATAGTCGAATACACCTATTGGCAGTTTCATCAGTGAAAGATGTTGCGTTGTTCATGAAGTCATCCAGTTCCGCTTGGTTGTCAATGTGTACACTCCAATTTGACGTTGATCTTACATCACTACAATTTAGCGAATCGCTTGAAGTGATTCCCTTGACGAGAAACAAAGCTACGGTTACACCCCACCACAAGATCGATGACATTTTTCGGCGTTTCCGAGTTTAGTACAATACCTTTTTATAGGCGCTTACCGGGTATACTTTATCGCCGATACTCATCAATGTATGCGCATGCGCATGCGCACACAGAGATGTACAGTATTTGCACAAGTGGTACGTTATGCAAGCAAGATATCCACACGTGTGTATAAATATGTAGATATAAATACAGGCTTCTTAGCCTCAACCCTGAATCACAACCATAATCATAATCTATAGACCCACTACTACTACTACTACTACTACTACTACTACTACTACTCAACCACTAAATCTCCTTTACCCAAGTATTGTCAATCCTCAAAACACTCAATCAAGGCATATGCGGATGATACCACATTAATTTCTGACTGTTTAGAGACACAAGGGGTACTGCAGCAAGTGGATCAGAAGGCTACTGAATTAGATCTTTTATTCAAGCCCTCAAAGTGTGCCGGTGTCATATTTGTTTGATGGCAATCACCACAGTGAAATGGATATTCAGTTACCTGGAGGCATCACGAGATCTATTACCGAGGGCGTCACAAAGTTTTTAGGGAAGTCTCTTGAAGTTTCCTTTAAGTGCCACCAAATCTGTTGCTCTTTTTTCATTATTATTGATACTCCTTTTTTTCTGAGCATTCAATACAATGGAATATTCTAGAATCTGCTGCTACCTGACAGGAAAATGTGTAGTTTACTATCCCAACTATTATCCACTACCGATGTATTGAGGTGAGTACAAGCTCTGGCTCTACCACAATCACATAGTTTCTCTCCTTCGCTTCCATCTGTCAGTAGATGCTGTCAGTAGATGCTGTCTTATTTATTTTTATTTTCCAAGAAATGTGCAGTCTCAGTTTGAGGATTAACGTACATATGAAACATGCATACAAAATGTTTTACAATGTGATTGATTATGGGATTACTGATTGGTAGGGGAAAGTAATAATAATTTCAGTTGGTGCTTAAAAATTTGTAATGATTGTTGTTGGATTAGGTCAGGTGGGAGTGAATTCCACAGTCTTATTGATCTAGGGTAGAATGAATTACTGTACTGATTGGTCCTTGCATAGATGTGATGAAATCTTTGGTCATGTCCTCTGGTGTTGGAAGTGACAGGGATTAAATCAACAGGAGATATATCAATGAGATTATGAACAATTTTGTAGAGGAGGGTGATACTGGATACTTGTCTGTGGTGTTCTAAACTGGGAATGTTAAGGTCAATGAGCATGTTGGATATGCTGCTGAAACGTGAGAAGTCAGCCATAATGAATCTGGCAGATTGCCTCTGTACTCTTTCAAGCTTATCAATATCTCTTCTGATGTGAGGGGACCAGACAGGATTGGCGTATTCTAAGATTGGTCTTATCATGGCATTATAACATTTCAATTTAATTTGTTCTGGGCAGGACTTAAGATTTCTCTGTAGGAATGCTTTGACTGATAGAGCTTTGGATGTGATGTTAGTAATATGTGTGGACCAAGACAAGTCATTGGTGATTGTAACTCCTAAATATTTGGTAGATGAAACTTCTTTGATAGAGATGTCATTAATGGTGTAGTTGTAGGTGATTGGATTGATGTTTACGAGTAATTCTCATGAATACACTTTTATCAGGATTTAAAAACATACCAGATCTAGTGCCCCATTGCGATAAGGAGTTGAGATCATTTTGAAGTGATAAACAGTCGGATGTAGAGTGAATATGGTATCGTCAGCATACAGACCAATGTTGGCATTGATTGATAATGGTAGGTCATTAATATAACATAAAAATAATAGAGGGGCTAAGATTGTTCCTTGGGGTACACCCGAGTTAACTGCATGTGACTCACTGGTTGAACCGTCAAGAATTACTTGTTGATGCCTACCGATGAGGAAGTTTTGTAGCCATGTTATAGTATGTTCACGTTGAGCTGAATCCTCAAAAACATTTAATAACTCATGGATGCAATTACACACGATCCTGAAATTTGGCTCATTTGTAGTACTGCTTGACCCGCTAAAAATATTTCAAACTCTTTTTGTTCAAATGTTTGACATAATATTTATGGCCTATCAAAATTTTCACAATACATTTCCTATGGGGAAGCCATATAAGTACAGTGTCCATTACAGCCCTTTCCCGAACTTGTAATGGAGCCAAACCGTACGTGTCTGTTGTTGATACCTTTGCTGTTGCAAATAATCATCTGGTTGGCTGAAATGTTAACTCTGTTGAGAAAAAATCCATTTTTAATTTTTAGCCTTTTTTCAGGATTCAGCTCAACGTGAATATACTATAGTAGTTCCCCTCTAATACCATAGTAGGATAATTGTCACTAAAGGGGCTATTACTGTTAAAAATGGAAAGCATAACTGTTTGTCATCTTAAAAATGATTGAGCCTTCCTAGGAGTGCAACCTCATCCTGTACCAGCTATCCAGGTGTGTGCTGTAGCTAGCATTTCCCAAGTATATAGACAGACAAAATTGAACTTCCTATCCTGTATTAGTGTCTCCGGTGATTATCAACTTCAGGAACTGGGTTTACAATTATGCTTGGGGAATACTTATTTGTAAATACAGAATGCTGACTATTCCATCTTGTGTCTTGTCTAAAGCCCATTCAAAATTAACATCCCTCCCAATGGCTCGTCACCTTTACCTGCAGGTAAAGAAACTAGCTGCAGCTGATGAACGCTCATGCTATGATAACCATCTGAATACATCATCCGCCCAAAGTAAACTGAAGGATTCTGTGACACTAGAATCTTGATGTGGAACCTGGAATAGATTGCTGCTTGGATGCAACCCAGGCACCCTAACCACATTAGTCAATTTAAAGCATTAATTGGCACATACAATGTGGGGCAAGGTGCTTGTTATGTGGTTGCACTCAGCCTACTACTACTCATATTTTGGGTAGCTATCCCAGTGCCTTGACACAGGGCTGCTTCACATATCGTCATAACAAAGTTCTGCACTGTTTGACTACTGAACTTGCTAATTTTTTATGAACTAAGCACAGTCTCAGTTTATGCTGACTTATCTGGTATGTGTGCAAGTGACTCTCTACAAGCAACAATCCCTCTGTCTCTACTTACTACACCATATCGTCCAGATATAAGAAGCAACTCAGTAGCCGACATGTCCCTTAGATTCAGAAAAACATCTCAAGTCTGCTAGGGTTTGAAAACAAGAGAAGAGAGAGTACCAAGAGCTACAGTCAGAATTTGCCTGGGATCATCTAGGAGTTGTTTGTTTTTACAATACAATTGACTTGGAACTAAGTGTTTTAGGCCATTACCTGCCATCATATTCAGAACTGAGCTAACTATATTCAAAATGAGATCAAGGTCACTAAATCAACCTGCAGACGGATTTTTGACTTAGCTATTGGTGTTTAAATTTCTTCTTCAAGGAGAATTTTCATGGCAAGAGATTGCCCAGAATGGTTGGGGAATCTTGAACATTGACCACTTTAATTATTTTACTTATTGTAGTTAAGTTTCTTTTATCACCTTTTTTTCCTTGCATGCCACACCTACTTGTGGGGCATTTTATTGCCCTATCTGTGGCCATGTGTGTCAGAGGACTCACTCACTTACTAGTTATTTTTGTATCTTGACTATCAAGGGTTTATAATATTAAGAGTTATTTTTGTATCCTGACTATCAAGAGTTCATAATATTAAGAGAGGGAGAGTTACTACTGTAATATGAACTCTTATGACTATGTTATTCATCAATAATGATGGTTTTCTCTCTCTGCTTTGCCCATAAATGACCTACTGCATGTGGCCACATGTTTGTCTAAGGACTTACATACTGTTTGTTTCATATGTATACTTTCATCGTAATCATCATGATGGTATTTAATAAGTATAATACGCACCATGCCCACACTGGTCTTATCTTTGAGTCATGCAGTCTTTGTGGTCATTTGTGATCGACATGTACTTAATAATACACACACACACACTACACACCTGTCTGTCTGTATGTGTGTGCGTGTGTATATATTGATTTTCTTTCACATTATTAATGACGTTCAAAAATAGTTAATAGAGAGCTCATGCCAGTGAATAGGTCACCTACTACGTATGTCACTATCTACCAGTATGCTTGTTGTTTTAATAGTAGTCTCGTGTGGCCAGACTGCTTTATTCTCTTTGTCATTAGGTAGGGGGGGAAAGGGTCTGGTCCGGTTTGAATCCCACAACTGTCTTGTCATGTCATGAGGTTACATCACAAGTATGCAGTATTAATAACCCTGTGCACTTAAATTACATTGTGGCCAAAGACTCAGCTTACCCAAGAATCCCACATGGGATTTGAACTAGACCAGACCCTTTTTTCTCCTACCCAATGAAAAGGAGATAAAAGCAGTCTGGGTGGGCTGCTTCCCCAGTTGACACCAGGCCACCATGCAGGTCCTCATTTAAACAGCTGGGTGGACTAGAGCGATGTGAGTAAAGTTTCTTGCTCAAGGAAGCTCAAACACACACACACACGGACTATATATACTCAAATTCCATCTACACTACAGACATCAGCCCTAAACATTATAATACATGTGATCTAATGCAAAATTATATGTATGTGACTTAGCAACTTAGCATGTTACAACAGCAAAAGGGTATAATATCTACTATTAATCTCAAGCTTCACTTTGATCACCAGTACTCCCTTCAAACTTTACCACAAACTCTCTTATTTTATCTGATGCTACTCTGGGACGATGTCTTGATGTTACCTTCTTCTTAACATCTTGTTTGAGCTCTTTAATAGCACTCAGCAACTCCTGATCCCTCTTCTTAGCTTCAGCAGATTCTTTAACCAGCTGATCAACTATGGTTTTGATTTGCATCACAGCATTTGTGTTAAGCAGAACTTGTGCTTTAACATCATCAATTGGCTCCAGTGCCTACATAAAGTAATTAGAGCAAATATACTGGCATCTGGTGATTTATCAATATATCACTCAAGTACTAACCTCTTTTCCTTGCAGCAAGATGCTTAGCTTTTCTTCAGTGTTTAGTTGGTTTACTTCCTTTACTAGTTGACTGTAGGACTTCCCAAATAGTGTAGTGTATGTTGCCTGGTACCATCTCCTATAAAAAGGGAGCACTTGGTACCTCTCTATTCTTTGACAAGTTTTCTTTAGTCTTCGTCTTATCCATGGAAGCTTTTTTTCAACTTCTAAAGCTAAATTGACCTGTAAACAGCAGCAGATGTGAGTCCCACTATCCGTGGTATGGTATAATATATTGTGGGATACACTAGTGTATATATATGTTATATGCTGTTGCAGCATATGCTAGTATATATGTACCTGCAAGCTTAAATATGTCAACGTAGCTTTTTCCTCCACCTTTTGTGTGTCACCAACAGCAAGGCCAATCTGCACACATATAGAAATAGTGATATTAGCAGCTACTAAATGCACCAACCAAAACTAACCAGCAAGTTGATGAACAATATTGGCATTAGTATCACAAACACTACCCATAGGATATTGGACAGAAGAGGAAAATTTATTGATCCAAGTGCAGCGTCATTTTGACTATCTCTAAACCTGAATACTTGTTCATACTCCATTTCACCAGAAGACATGACTAATGATTTCATTAAAGCTAGTGCTGGGTTGTGAAAAGAGGTATCAACGTCATCCTGAAAAATAAAGATCATGATAAAACAAGGTTTGTTTTGCTATCCTATATGTTAATCAAAACTTACTCTGGCAAACAACATGTAAAATGGCAATGCAAAAGCAACAATTAAAATTGCTGGCAAATAAATCAACTTCAAAAATGTCCATATGACAGATTGAAGCATATTAATGGGAATTCCAGTTATGGGTAGTTTCCTCAAATACATCACTAAATCAATCCATCCTAGGAATACAGCTAAAGCACCAAACTGCCAAGCATAACTCTCTAGACAGAAACACTTTTCTGCATGTCCAACAACAGCAACCGTGACAGTACTGCCAATTAGTATTATTTCTAGGTAATTCTCTGGTTCCCCCAAGTAATGCCTTCCTCTGCTAATAAACTCTATTATTTCAGTCACAGTGCGGACACCACAATAGGCCAACAATAATGTAGCAGCAAATCGTAAAAACACTTGATCACTGTCAGACTCTGTTAAACATATTATAGCAGTAAATTGCTTTGTAATGAACATTAACTTATGTACACACACACACACACACACACACACACACACACACACACACACACACACACACACACACACACACACACACACACACACACACACACACACACACACACACACACACACACACACTACTATTATGCACAAAGCATAAGAGAATATCTGGCAGTTCAGTTGTAAGTTACTTTAATGAAAGATTTGCTTGACAAATTTCCTAATGCATAAACCTTTCTTGTCTTAGTTGTTTAGTAAATATATATATATATACTTGTTTACCTTCATCACACTGTGGCCCTTGCTCTCCATCACAAGTGTCTTCACTTGGTAAAGGCAACACAATCACAAATGCTGTAAGAAAAGCCAAAAACACCAAGTAGATGGCCAAGTTGATGAAGAATGCAGGCATGGCATATGCTCTCCATTTGTAAGACACCAACTCATGAGTGACTGGGTGTTGAAGTAAATTAGTGCGCTCATATTTCACCTATACAGCAAGATTTGTGTAATATTTAAAACAGAACAAGCCATGGTTTACCATCCAACTGAGCACATGGTTATTTTTATCAAAGTATTTTGGTGCCTTCCTATCAGTCCACTTTGCTGGTTCTGGTAGTGTATGGAGCCCTAATGTCCCATAATTAGGAGTTGTCCCAAACATTGAATTGTAGAATCCACGGATGCCAGTTTCTACTGGATCTTCAAAATCATCTAAAAACTCATATGACATATCCAAAGCAGTGTCCTGTCCCTTCTCATCCTTTATCCTCTGGATACAGTGATATAGCACAACTTCAGCAGCATCTATTGGATGCCATGCCATGTAGTTTAGTAAACAATGACTAATGTTTGGTATTACCAGGAAGATATTTCACAAGCAGTCTCAGTGGTGTTGCCCCAAACTTATCACACCCGGTGAGTGCATCTCGCCAGTGACAACTATTCACAATTGCTAAAGCAGCTTGCCTGTATAAATAAATGCTAAACATATCCCACATCATAAAGTTACTTACAAGTGGCCACGATTGGCTGCTGCTGCTAAACAATTATGTCCATCTTTATTCTGAAGAGTAACATCAATGTGAGGATGTTGCAAAAACACTTGTACACATTTTTCATGTCCACTTTTTGAAGCTAAAATCAGTGGTGTAGTCTGGAAAATATAGAAATGAATGATGTCCCATTAAATACAAGTTACTAAATTGCATACTTGCACTTTGACGTAACCACCATTGACTTCTGCATCCTGTGCTAGGAGGAAGTTAATGACCTTTACATGCCCCTGGTCAGCAGCACAAGCTAGAGGCGTCCCAACTTCACATTCACTAAAAATTATAAAATTTGTAGCATGCTTACTATGCATTCTAAACTAAACTTACCATGCTTCCAACTCAGCCCCACTTGTACACAGATAATTCACAACTTGTAAGTGTCCATTGAGACTAGCAAGATGAAGTGCAGTGTATCCATCATTGTCTACTAAATTCAGGTTATAATCAACATGACCATCAGTATCATCAATATCCAACTTAATAGCACTATCAGGGTAGTGTAGGGCCTTCACACACCTATATGTAAAAAGAAAATAAAGAAATGAATACAGTCAGAGGCAGTAGAGCAAGTCAAAGAGTGAGGGAGCCAACTTTGACAATGAAATATATGCAATGGAGTTTGAAGCATATACAGCAGATATTGGGGGTCTAGCGGCTTTCCCCCAGAAAAAATCATACTTTGGAAGTTCTGAGAGAGTGTTTAAAAATGATTTTACTCAATTTGCAAATTAACTAAGCCACTTACATTTTGAAAAAAAAATGATTGTCTATTAAAGTGGTTAACTGCTCTATTAGAGTATATTGATTTTTTTTTGCAGCATTGTCCAAGGAAAGTGGAGAGCCATGCACTCCCCATTTACACTGCCTACATAATAGCAAGTCAGCATGTTAACACATTCTAGAACTATGATGGAACACATCAAGCCCATTAAGCCTTACACTTGGAATGTATGCCTGTGGTGCTTGATGTTAAAAAGTACTAAACATGTCAATCATTAAGTTGCAAAGAACTATTTAGTAATTAGCTTTCAACTCTATCATCATTAATAGTTATCTAACACTGGTGTGTTGTCTCTTTACAATTAAACAATTATGCTACTTTACAGCATTGATCTATATATATATATATATCTAACTATACAGGCACTGTTTAGCATATACTGTGGTCAGTGATGTGTGTGTTATGGCGTGTATATACAGCTCTTAGTATTCACAAGTCAAGCAGAGTCAGTGGTTAGGCAACAACATTGTTGCTGTTGTGAGAACTGTGGTTAATGTGATCCAAATATTAACACATATATACACATTTTTGTGGCTTGCTACTCAGATCAATTTCTAAAATTAAACCAGCCAGAACTCAAAGTGGAGGTTATCATGGTAATATGCAGTTAATAGGTTATGGACATGGAGAAAGACATAGAAAGGAGATTTATTCCCAAAATATTCCCTGATTTTCATTTCTTGTTGCCCTGTGGAAAAAATGATATGAAGGCTCTTCAAGTTTTTTAAAATAAACTTTTTGGTACTTTTTGTCTTGATATTTACTAGTGAACCTAAAGTACTTGCAAACTAACTCCTAAGGTTACTCTTGTGGTTGGAGGAGTTTTTGAAGGTGATTTAGGTGAGTTATTTTGGCAAAAGCATAGGTGATCTCTATTATGAACCCCTACTGTGGTTCATGATATCTGTGTAGAAATTGCAACTGCACGTATATGCTGATTATATCACACAATAATTGGGTCAGTACTTATGTACTCATTTAGTATAAAGTCCTTACTCTAAATGGCCATTTTGAGCAGCAAGCATTAGAGGCGTCTTCCCATCACAGTTAGTATGCTGTAGTTGCTCTACGACATGTTTGTTACACAGCAGAACCTGACAAGTATAAGTGTGAATAGATAGAAGCAAATATGTCACAGAACATACGTTAATGATAGATAATGCTCCTGAGGCTGCTGCAATGTGTAGTAATGATTTTCCACTTTCAGGGTCATTTTCTGTTGAAAGATTCACATCGATCTGGATCACAGCCTAGTATAGTATCATGTAAACAGCTGATAATACTATTGATATCATAAATGTAGTAATGCTCACATCAATGAGAATAGCATGGTTTGTTTCAATTGCCCATGTAAAAATCTTTTTGTTGTTCTTGGCATCCAGAGACAAAATATCTCTGATTGATACATGCTCAGTTTTAATAATTGCCTTCAACATATGCAGCAAGACCTCTACATTTCCAGCAATAATGGCTGTCATTAGAGGTGTGTTGCCAGCCACATTCTTCACTATATGACTAGCACCTCTATATTAAATAAATTAACATATAGTGAGTTATATGCATTGAGCTGATGCACATTCAATGTAGGTACAGTGGTGATTCTGGAGCTGGCATATGTAGTTTAAATAAATGCTGCAGTGTGGAGGGACTATGCAGTGGAATTTCAAAGACATCTGGGGTGTAACTTCTAAGATTTTTACAATTTCTGAAGGCTTTAAAATAGCTTGAACTAATCAGTGATGGATCTATAGGTGGGTTGACAGACACCCCTTTTGAATTCAGTTCAGTAGCAGTCTAACTTGTTGGCATTTACAATAGCAAAAAAAAAACTATATGCCACTGTGTTTCAGTAACATGCATGCAAGTACATATAACTAAACACTTTTCACCTTCCACTGCATTTAAAATTTGAGATACTCTAATAGAGCAGTCAAGTAACTACTCCAATCTAATGAAGGAATCAAGGCTACAGCTTAATCACAACTTTTATTCTATATTTAGCTTGTATATTTTCCAGTTTATAGCATTGGATTAACCATGATTGTTAACTAAAAAAGCAGCCAAAAATTCAACCTCAGAGCTTCTATGGTTTGAATAAAATCTTCAAGTTTCTGGCAGTACACCTTCAGACTCCTACTTATTTGTATCTACACTAGCTAAATTAATTTTCAAAAACCCCTTTAAAAATCCTATAGATCTATTGAACTTGATGCTAAAGGCATGGAATTACTGAAGCCAACAATGCCAATCTATAATTTCTGTAGGGGTAAATCCAGGGGAGTTTCTGAGGTTTTCAGAACTGGTCAAGTATATTCAGACAATTTTCAAAGGTATCAAAGGTTCAGATCAAAATACTTTAATAGAGCAATCAAATGCACTTATAGAACAGTCATTCTTTTTTAAAAAGTTGCATAGTTGCAGGTGCCGATCCAGACTTTTAAAAAGGGGGGTTCCACATTGGAATTGCAACTTCAGCCTAGTTGTAAGTTGAAGACCAAAAAAAAAAAAAAGGGTCATCACCTGCTGACAATAGCTACCCCTCACCATAGATGCCCTCACCAACTATATTTCCTTATTTATAACTAGATACATAGCTTGCTACACTGCTCCTCAAAAAACTACTGTGACTGCCCTATTAGAGTATCTCGATTTGACTGCTCTATTAGAGTATCTCGAGTAAGAGAGGCTCTTTCAAAAGGGGGGTTCCATGGAACTCTTTGAAACCCCCTGGATCCACCCCTGAGTTGACCTTTACCAACACAGTAAAAATAGACTAAAATACCTCAGTGTGTTTGATACCTGAAATTTTTCCCGAGGGCATGTCCCCAGATCCCCTGGAAAAAATCAGTCTATTGTATGTATCAAACTTTGCGTAACTTCACCTCTTAACTCTTTTCCCTGTTCTTAATGCTATGCCAGCAGAAGCTACAGCATAAGCAGCCTATCGATTTGATTCCTAACATACATTTAAAATGTCAGCTTTAGTTGTATTTTTTGGTGAAACTTGTTACCAAATTCAACCTCAGAATACAGAGCTAATTTCAAAAATGTCCAAAAATGTTCTAGGGTAACATAACCCTAGACCCCAGCAACAGAAAACCTGTCACCAAAATTCCTGGAGTTGACCTTACATGAACAGCACACTATTAGTATTTACAATGAGGTGACATACTTCTCAATGAACAGTACAACACTTTGCCAGTAACCCAATTGACATGCCACATGAAGTGGTGTATCTCTTTTGTGGTTGCTTTCATCCAACATTATCACACATTCATCTTCATCCAACAGTTGAGCATTTAAAACTCCATCATCGTCTTTGGCAAATTTGTGAAAAATACCATCTCCGTTGTTATTTTTGGCGTATATGTCAAGTTTATATGTTGTTTGGAGGAGGTCAAATGCTTCAGTAGTTGAAGCCTCTTTTGCTAGCAGCAGTGGTGTGTTACCCAAGTTGTCTTCTGCCCCCAGCATATTTTGTCTGGTTTCTTCTGGACATTTTTGGATAAGGTGCTCAAGGGCTTCCACACACCCTTTCCGGCAAGCGATATGTAGTGGTATAAACCCCTTCTCAGTTTTACAGAAGAGATCTGCATTTTTTTCCAGCAGCATAGTGATGATATTTGTGTTCTCACCAGCACATGCATAATGAAGGGGAGTGTAACCCTGGCGATTTTGTTTGTTAACTTCAGTGTTAGGGTTTTCAAGAAGCATTCTTACAACAATTTCATATTGCTTTTGCACGGCTAAGGAAAGTGGTGTTGTACCTGATGCATTATGAGTGTTTACATTAGCCTTTTTCAAGAGGAACTCTACCACCTGATTACTGGTTTGACCTCTTTCAAGTGTGCTGGCTACTTCACGATGCTTTTCATTGTAGGAACCATAGTATCGCATTGCTAACATGAGTGGAGTATCATGGTCATCATCTTTAGTAGTGCATTCAGGATCTTAGTAAAATATACAAGAAATGAGTGTACCAAAAAAGTATTAGATAGCTTTTATCTATCTTATGTATACATCACACACACAGTCTGTATCTAAACCTTACATCTAGTCCTGACATTAAGGCATAAGTTCATAGAGAAGATACTTGCACATAAGCTAAGGAGACATGTTTACGTTAATAATTCAAAACCCTGTAAGAGTTTTATTGTAGCAATAGCTACCACTAAAGTCTGTCAACAGAGACCACATAACATGCATACCAGAAACCTTATAAGTGGCAGACAGACATATAGTGACATAGTAAGGACATACATACATACATACTTCTTAACTGTATACAAGGAAATTCTCATCCATAAGTTACATGTGGGAACATAACAGCTATGTAGCTATGCACTACAATGTCTTCTGTGTGGTACTGTGTAACAGCATAAACATCTGCAATATGACTACCAGTCCTTTGCACAGTCACTGATGTACATTATATGAATACCCTCTACTCTCACGGCATGTCACATTTGCATGTATGTACGTATACTGCTATATACCTAGCTGGATTTTAACTTACATTATGGGGATAACTACTCACCCAAATTCACTCACCCTGCAATCGGAATCTTAAATGATCTCAATTGTTTTAGAAAGCAAAGAGCTGCATAATGTGTTTATTATGAATATTGCATTCTCATGAAGCTATTTGTATAATAGCAGGTATGTATAGGAAGCTCCACTGAGTAGTCTGTAAACTTTCTTTGCAGGAAATGTGTGCATAAATATTGCAGCCATGTAAATATTTGTACAGCTATGTGTAGCTATATTTGATCACTCACTGGCTCCACTGTTAATAAGGTATTGGATGATTGGTAGCCTCTTATAGCAGACAGCATAATGGAGCATATTGTAGCCTTCATCTTCAGTAGCTAGATCAATGAGGTAGTCACAAGAGTGCTTCTTAATGGCTCTCAAAATTTCTTGGATTCTTTGCATATCTCCATAGATGGCTGCCTACACAAAGTTTCCAGTGCTGCATATGCAATAGCGAGCAAAGCTATGTGATTACTTAGGTCACATGTGACCTGTTTTTGACAGTCCCACAAACACATGCAATGTAGTAGTTAGTTAGTTAGTGAGAGAGATGAACCATCATGTTATTGAATAATGAGACACATAAAAACTAGCTACATAAACGAGCTGTGACCAGGATAGTAAATTAACACTGTGTGGGCATGGCAAATTGATGAAAAACACATAAGGCTGTGCAAAATTAATTATATGTTTCTGCAGGTCCTATACCAATTCCCCAAAATTGACCAGGTTACCAGGATTTTTTAAAAAATTAGTTTGCAACTGACTTTTTGATGCATTACATTTGACATAGCAGTACATGGAATTATAGGGAAAAACAAAGGTAATGTATGAGGTTAGCACATCTTTACAAGGAAAGAGTACAATATATGGAAATGGAAGCCTTTCAATTGATATCATATACATGGTGATTGCGCAATTCATTCAATAAAATAAAATGACCAGGAAGGGAACCAGAAGCATATATCTAATTACCTTTCATGTATTCATGTATACATTAAACTGCAATGAAAGTCAGTCTGGGTCGGGAGGGAAACCACTCGCAGCAGTTCTTTGGGAAGCCTCCGCCCCCCACACAAAAGAGAAAAAAGGTGGTCTGGGCGTCATTCAAAACCTTCAGTTAGTTAGCTAGTTAGTTAGTTATATACGTATAGCTACGATTTTGCAAATATAGCTACCTTTGTTCCGTCTATCTGAATTGTTTCAGCTAACTCATACAACATTTCTTGCTCTGCCATAAAGCCATGAAAAGGAAGAGGAGAAGGAGGTCTAAACCCATCCAAACTAATAATGCTCTGGTTTCTTAAAGACTGATCCGGAAGGCTAGGGACTTCCAGACTCTCGCTAGTGCCTCTGCTCATCATGTTGATTTATAGCCACAAAATGCTGCACCTCCTGCTGCTCACGATAACAACTTGACTTCTGACTGATCCTCGGAGCTCGGACAGATCGCTTTATAGTGATACCAAGTCAGCTACGCGGAAATGCTTGAGCTTCTGTTGCAAGTCACGTGCAATGGAGCCGTCACGTTGACGCATCATCAATGGTTATGCGTCACGCTCGATGGTGCGAAAGCCACTGTTTTATGCGCGTATCTTTGGAATGGCTATATAACAGCATGCAGAGAGCTATAGCCTATAGTACGTTCGCGTTGAGCTGAACCCTCAAAAACGATTAATAACTTACGATTGCTACATCGCATGGGGCTCCTGTATAGCTCGATACGTAGCGCTTCTCGATCCGCTAAAAATATATTAAAAGCGCTTCATTCGAATGTAAGACACTCCCGTTATGGCACTGTAAAGTTTCGCCATACATTTTCAATGGGGAAGCCTCTAAAGCGCGGCCCTTTGATGGTCATGTTGACACATGTTTGTGGCGAAGCCAGACGTCACATACCCGCCCTCAACACGCATGATTTCACCATCCCTTATGTAAGAGGCTGTAATACACTTTTACAAGAAAAATAAAACAGATGTTGTGTGTGTAAAACAGAGTTGCATAAGTAGAAGAGCTGGGGCCACTGTTGCACTGTATTTAGAAGATAAGTGGCCTGCTTATATTCAGGTAAAAACTTCTTCAGCCTCAAAAGAGAAAAAAACCATATAACAGCTCAAAATCCGTTATGTAGCATTGGTGTTCCTGCAAGTGAGCCAAACAACATGTATTTTACTTCACATTCACCACAGCTGACTATCGTCTTCTGTTCCCATTTAGTCAATTTGTCATTTTAATACTTTTCTCATCACTTCGCCACACATGTACACAGTTTTTCCAGCCAGCATTTTGTTTTTGAAGTTACATTCCCAAAAAACTCTAAAAGTTTCAACAAATGAAATAATACTGTTTGTATGAATTTGGGCTGATAGTACCTGTAGTGACTTCCAAACACTCCTGCACTGATTTAATATACAAGGGATGGTATGTTCAACTTCGGATAGCACAATAAAGCAATGATATTTTTTATTAAAGTGCACACACTTACACGTACTTCATCTGTATTTTTATGTACTTCACAGAGTTTAATCCCAGCTACCTGATGACTCCTGGGGAACAAAATCAAGTTATAACACCAATGCTGCAAATATCAAACAATCTTACATCAGATGAAGTAAGCCCAAAAGAAGACTTGGACCCGCTGCTGCTAGTGGACAATTCATTAATACCACCATCACCATCTTCACTATGACTGCTGATTTGGATGAGGAATTGCTCTAGAAGTTCTTCATTACCCAAGTCTCATCCAAATACACAACTGGTCTTCCTTCAGTTCTGTTGCACCTCGTTCGTCTTTAATATTTATGATACTGATGGACTATGCAGGGCTGCTCATAGCATACCCTGCATATAAGTGTAGTGAAATTAAAGCACAAACAGTTGCAATGCTAACCTCTTGTCATTAATCGTCTTGTACTTAAATCCCATATCACTCAACACTCTTTAAAGCAATGTTCTACCCCCAGAGAAAACACCATCATTCTTAAGTTGGCCTAAGACGGAGTAAGTGACAAAGTTCCAGGTTTCAAAATTTAACTTACCAAAATCTTTGAGAGCGATAGATTTCCTCCCTTCCGTACAATGAATGGATCTTGTCTGATAGTATCTGGGTTAAAACTGTCTGTATCAACAAGGACTCGTGGACATTTGTACCTGACGATAAAGAATTGAGCGGGCTTGTGCAAAGTGCATTTTGTACCTTTTCTTGGCGTAAATAAATCGCCTTTCTTGCGGTGCTCCATTCTAATGGATGTCCTTGAAATCCCTGCGTGGCGTAATGTATGCCAAAACCCAGCAAAGAAGGCATGATACAATGCCGGTGGCCTTCGAGATTCTCTCCGTGATGTTGATAGAAATTTTACATTTCTTCGCTTCTTGCTTAAAGTACTCCCATAGTTTCATAAGTAGATACTTCGTTTGGCTGTTTAACGTCTTCCCAAAAGGGTTTCGCTCCGCACTCGCTGACGGTACACTGGACGACATATTCTCAACAATTAAGTGCGCGCCCGTAACATGGGCTTACGAATAAATGCGTCATAAACATTATGTTTAAAGCCTTTGATCTTGTATGGCTTCTTAATCAACAACTCAGGATTCAGCTCAACGCGAACGTACTATATATAGTTAATGTTTCTTTGGGCAACTCAGTACATGTGTGGTTGGAACATCACCTACGTAAGTCTGTGCTATAGAGACCATAGGCGGCGGAAAGGGGGGGCTAGAGGGCTGAAGCCCCCCCCCTCGGTCTGCTGAGGGGGGCTTAGCCCCCCCTCAGAATGATATCACACCGAAATTATCTTTCTTGGAGTGGGGCTGAAAACCGTGATAAAGATAGAGATACTCTAATAGAGCAGTCACTCTAATAAAGTAGTCAGTGTGTAGCGAGCCGGCTATATGTAAGGATTTTTATGTAGTTTATCAGCTATAGAAATGGTAGCTGGTGAGGTGGAAAACTCTTGTCAATTGGTTGTGACCTTTTTTTTTGGTCTCACCTTACCAAACTATAGAAATAAGTCTGGGTCAGCCCAGCGGAGCCCCCCCTCATATCAACTACTTCCTCCGCCGCTGATAGAGACTATATACTTAGTTTGCATGCATATAGCCGCGCTCATCTTTAATCTTCAGCTTATTTATAATAGGCAACAATTTATACAAGGTTAACTTAGTCTATATCACTCATTTATGCACATGATGCAGACTGGTTTGGGTATTGTCGACTCTCCCTTGAAAATTAAATACTCTGATGCCTTTATAAGGAAGTGAGGCTACAAAACATCACGTATCTACAGGAAAATACATACAGGGACAGCTAGCAATAGCCCATAGCAATGAAGTCTGACAAAAGCTGGTTTATATTCTACTTTTGCTAGACTTCACCAAAATTAATTTGTTTACCAAATGAAGTGTTGCATGTTCAGGTTTTCAGATAAACTCTTCAGCAGATACAGGAAATAGTAAAGCAATTTAAAACACTTGCTTGGCTGCATATATACATGTTCTGCTGTAGTAAGCATCTTTGTGTCAGTGCATGGGATCATCACCTAATGCAATATAGCTATTGACATGCATGCATGGCTTCATGGTTTTGTGGCATTCTCTGCATTGAGTATATATAGCTATATAGCTGTATGTATAGTTGATGAGTTTTTATATTTTTCCTGGTTCATATATTGCATGTCACAAAATAGATAACTATGTAGTGCAATATCAAAAATCATGAAACTGCATGATTTTTTGATTTGATTTCATTTTCAATTTAATAGCTATGCAGGTTTACAAAGCAGACTCTGAGATTCTTGACTCCCTTATAACATAAGCAATATATATTATCTATGGTTACAAACATTGTATTGTATATGTATGCTTCTTTGGAAGTGGGTATCTGTTATACCCACTGACCTTTAATGCAGTCCTGAACTGCATTAAAAAGTATCAAAATAAAAATAAATAAATAAATAAATAAAAATAAACATCTGAGTCAAAAAGTTTCACCATTTGTGTGTTTCCATTAGCTCTATAGGGCCACACAAACAAATGTATCTATAATCCTACCAGCTTTACAAAATTACCAGTCTTTTTAATTTTTAGTTTGCATGGTGCACTAAATATAGATGATGTACAGAATTTGTGCATGTTTTTAACATAACTAAAGGTATCTGTATATATAGTGATTATTAGAAACTGCATGAAAAGACAACATCCACATGCAGGATTGATAAAAATCAAATAAGTCAAATATAAGTTGAGTATGTCATATTGTCATTATTAAAGTTTCTGCTTCAATGATGTGATCTGGGAGGCTGTTCCATTGCTTGACAGTGAAGGGCATAGGCGGCGGAAAGGGGGGGCTAGGGGGCTGAAGCCCCCCCTCAGAATGATATCACATCGAAATTATCTTTCTTGGAGTGGGGCTGAAAACCGTGATAAAGATCGAGATACTCTAATAGAGCAGTCACTCTAATAAAGTAGTCAGTGTGTAGCGAGCTATGTAAGGATTTTTATGTAGTTTATCAGCTATAGAAATGGTAGCTGGTGAGGTGGAAAGTTCTTGTCAGTTGGTTGTGACCTTTTTTTTTTTTTTTTTTTTTTGTCTCACCTTACCAAACTACAGAAATAAGTCTGGGCCCTCTCATATCAACTACTTCCTCCACCGCTGGTGCAGGGGAAGAAACTCTGTTGGCAAGCAGTTGTTTTGGGGACTGGGGTAACATATATCTGTACTTTTGAAAAAGGCTAGTTGGATATGCATGCTGTGGAGCTAGGTGTAATACTACAGCCTAGGGGAAGTTGAATGGTAAGGATGGTGTAGTACTTTATATTATAGTAAAGTTAGGTGGCTAACACTTCTACTTTGCAAACTGTTCCACTTTGTGCAATCCCTTCGCCAAACGTGAAAGCCAGAAGTACACAATTAATTTACCATCTAATTTCTATATGTACTCAATGTAGCTAACTATATGCACTCCATCCTGAGGATAATGGCACTGTCATGGCGATTGTGTGGCTAGAGATATATAACACCACTATAATACAAGTATATACAGAGAAAAATAAGCTCAGTCATGGAGACAGCTACACCTGTAGATATAGTAGTGAACATTTAATTTCAGTCTTATAGCTTGTTATATGGCCATGTCGATTGAATCATGACTGAAAGTGTCCACTGCTAGCTATAGCTATTTGCAACATTGCCCATGTTTCATATTTTCATGTTTGTTTGCTTACTTTGTGTAACATAGAGTTATGAGTAGTGAATTATCTGTCATATCACATCAAAGAATACATGGATGGTGCCAGCAGGAATCCATAAGTGCAGCAAGGTGCATTGCAGCACCTATGTCGGGCTCTTGTTTTGAGCAATGTCGGTAAGTGTCGAAATCACAACTTCAAAATGAGCTAGATCTGAGTTGGGTGCTCTGCAGACTGCACATAAATAAAATTGGATCTACATTATTAGGGAGTAAGATTTTACACACAACAAGATCACAAACTTTCAATAACATTAAGGTCATTACGTATTCCTATAAGAACACCACCGTAGCCATCGTTTCTTTCTATCATGCCTTATAGTAGTATAAGAGTGTGGAGTGAATTCTAAAATTAATTTTCAGTCTGAACAAGCCCCAATTACTGAACAATGAAGTGGCCGTGACTTCACTTAATTCGTTTTTAGTTATGTACACAACTACACATGCAGCGTTGAAAACAAAGAACAGTACAAAAAGTGCTTCTATATATATATGGACGATGTCCACTACATAAAACATGATAGTCATCAACATGCTACCTGTAAATCAGTCAGCATCTGTAGCTAGGAATGGGACACAAAAGAGGACAAAGGTAAGTCCATGATGCCATGCATGCTATATAGTAGGCTTCTCCAGTCTAAGCAGCATCAAACAGCAAAAAAAATTGAGCCTGTATATCACCAGTATACACTGTTAAAAATAAGGAGTAACTGTTACTCCCCTAGGAGAGTTCCCAGTGTAGGGAGGATTTAACACCCCTATATTTTTGTGGAGAGTAACTAACACCCTGCAAAGGAGTAACAGGAACCCTTTGAAAAATCTATTGTAGGGAGTTTTAGTTACTCTAGGAGAGTTCACATAAGCATGCAAGGTGTTTCCTTTACTCCATGAAATTCTACAAATGACTCTGTATAAAATCTCAAATGATGTTAAAGACATACAGCAAAACTGTAACAAAATGTTTACAATATCCAGCTTTATAATATTGGAAAGTCACTCAAGAGATCAGTAGCAAGGCTTCATTTCATCATCAGCAAACGACACTTCACTGGAGTTACTGCCTGTCACATGACATGTTATCAGCTGTAGTAAATAGCAGTACAGTAAAGAAATATTCAACAATCACACACTTGTTACCTGTATGGCTGAAGGTACATCACACGCAGTTGCCAACAAAGTTGTAAAAACAATTCTGCCAGACCAGCAGCATTGGTAGTGCAAACTAAAATAACCACAGTTGCTATCATGCAAAACAGCACATTTTTGCTACCTGGAGTTCATCAATTTGTTTGTCTACTTGTTCACTGATTTCTTGTGGCACCTGTAATATATGTGTACAAATTGATGCACAGTCACTGTATGTTAGCACACTTACTGGATGTTGTTTAAATTCTATGTTCTCAGTGACATTGAGATATCCGTGCTAAAAAAGTAAATATGTGCTTACGTAACTATAAACATTATCTCCTTACAGGTCAAGAATAACTCGGAAAGTTGATGAAGTTGAAGACACACAATGTACATTGTATCATAAAGATTCTTGTTAACTGCAGAGGATATATCTTACTAGTTAATTCCAGTGAATCTGCATGTAATTATGCAAAGACACTGACAATGATACAGGCTACTGACCTTACCAGCAATATCATTGTGTTCGGCTGCTAACGTCAACTGAAAGCAGACGGACATGACATGTACGCCGTGTTTAAGCTAGGTGGCTTTCCTCTCCCCCCTCAAGTCTTCAACTTCTTACACACTGAATACTAGTAGCTAGCGGTGAGTGGGCTGAATACTGTACGTACTCGTCAGTGATACGGCTGAGTCCGCCGAATTTTATTCTCTTTCCCTGAGTCTTGAACTATTTCTGCTGTGTCACGATAAGGCGCCTAAACCCTCACGAGCAGTGGTGACTTCCGTTGGATCCAGTTTAATAAACCCGGCGTGTCACACGAGACGACTGACTCAGATATGAGCTCAAACGTGCCTGAAGAAAGAATGAACGAGATAGTGAACGTCCAGTAATTATTCACGAACAAGTAAACACTTTAGTATCACCTTTTAAACACTACAATTCCTCAGAGAAACAAACCGCTTTCAACTACTCAACACGGTTCTGTTGTTAAAGAAGCCGTTTCTATGGTAATACTCTTCACTCTAAATAATGCGCTTGTAATAGAAATGGTATTTAATAATTATACATGCGTATTTCAAAATATTCTAGACTCTTGAGTAACAATTCGTCCTCCTGCTTTCGTACTGTCTGTTTCCTTCACTATGTCTTGGTCAGTCTGTAAAATAAAACATGAGTCAGTAAATAGCTGTCATTGAAAAGGAAACCTAAATAATTACTTTCCTTTTTACATTGAGTGGCTAGAATTGAACTGGCTAATTAATGGAGAAAATATCATAGTGAGACAGCTATAAATGGCTCATCATTTAGTTCAGCTATGTCACGTGGCCTCAGTAGCTAGCTATATATGATATACAGGCTCACTGAGTTCACCTTAGTTACTAGCTAGCTGGTAATGGGAACTCTTCAGTTTGGTGCTTTCACTTACTTGGAGTTCTCTTTACCCTTAGTGGGTTACTGTTACTCTCCTAGTAATCCGAACTCCCCTTTTAGAGTAAAATATTTTACTCCCATAGTTACTGTTACTCCCCTGTTTTAACAGTGTATATAGTACAGTCATGCTTGGCTGAGGCATCAGTTAGTTAGTCAGTGAGTATAAATATATTCAGTTACATAAATTATTTAGAATTTATTTGGGCCAGATCATGCATGTCTAACCAGTATACTGCCAAGCTGTCATGAAGAAAAGTAAAGCTGATTTTTGGATATATCATGTAAAGGAAAGTGCGCACCTTCATGATCCCTACTATACAGTAGTACAGTACTACCATACTGTATTGTAGTGACGCTATTTTGCATGTAAGCTTAATGTAAAGAATTATTTTTGATTGAATTAACTTTTATTCTTAGCTGTTTAACTGATGCATAGCTGTTTTCGTTTGTTTGTTTTTTGTTAACTTTGTATTTAGCTAAATGTTGTTTTGTGTGTGTGTGTGTGTGTGTGTGTATTGTTTTTTGTACTATGTGTTTTGCGGATCACGTTACTGCGGTTTTCCAAGTCCTTGCAATGCAAAGCGTCATGCGCTAATATTGTGTCAGTATGCGCAGTTCTTTAAATGTAAGTAACTACACCTGTATAATGTTCTGTAGTTGTCGTTGTATGCGTAAGCATGTTTAAAGTAGCGATTTCCAACCAACCAATTTTTCACACATATTTTTGCTACTTAAATTACACACCTTCAATAAATGTTTCACAAGCTGCCGTTCCAGTTAATGGTAGTCAGTGTTTCGTACTTCGTAATGCACTTTACTGGATTAAAATCCATGCGGTATTTATTGAAATATGTCAAATCAAAGTTTGAGAAATAAATATCCCCATAGGAATCCCATACAAATAATTGCGTACGTAATTCTAATTGGAAGAATACGGCACCGGTGATAGCCAAAGTTTCCGAGTGTTTCCGCGTGAATCTATGGCAGATGAGGACGAAGAAAGTGTTCCTGGGCAAACCGTATATGCTGATTTCGATTATGCCGTGTGTTTTTTGATTGGAGGACGATTGACGTTGGATTACGACGAAAATATGGCCCTTTTAAAGGTAAATCGCCATCTAACATTGTTCAGAATTCAGCATTACAATCACCCTGGACTTCAAGGCATCCCTCTGCATCGATGCAAGTATAGTTTGAAGGTGAGCAGTTTGTTGTCTTGCGCGGAATTGCAATAGAAGGTTCAAGGTTGAGCATAATCTTTTCAAAAGTGGATACTGGCATGTGATACCAGCCTTACATGGCTCCACACTTACCTGATGTTATATTCTGATGTATTTACTACTGTTTTGATCCATTTTATGGCAGCTTCAGTGTTTGTAATTTTGGTCAGAAACTATTGATAATTTCTCTTTGTAGTATATAGTGATGTCATTGTGTTATATAATAATTATTATCCTTAGTGCTCACAATGTGACAAATAAAGCTGAGCAGTGTCCAAACAAATCTATTTTAATAATAATATTTCTCTTACATTTTGTTACCTGATTGTCATGTTTCTGAAGTATTTGTTAATTGTGATTTCTGATGCCATTGCTTACCATGTTATATAATGTTACTGATTTTTCTAGTTAGTTATCCTTGAAAATGCATTGGGTACCTGTGTATACTTAGTGTTACACATTACACAGTTTTATTTGTGAATCACTTGCTTTATTCATGTATTATTCTGAGTGGTCAGTCTACAAAGAAGTGGTCACTCTTGAGAGGTTTTACCTAGCTCATATGCTGTTCTCCATAAAATAGTTATGTGGTGAAAATTTCATGTCATTATTAGTTTCCTATCTAGATTTATGAAACTTTGAATATTGTGTTTGGTGCCATGTGATGTATGTAAAAAGCATTGAAAATACTGTACACAAAAATCATCACACTGTCAACTTCTTTTGCTTATATCTTTTGATAGGAACCACCAATTGAGGTGGGGTTTGTACTAAAATGACCCTGAAAAATAACACAATATTTGTCATACCAATGAATGCATGGAATGTTAATTATTTAATTTAGTTGGAAATCTCTATTTAAAGTCCTGTGAGTCAGTAGTCGTCACTGAAAATCCGCTGTTGAACAACTGCGCACGCACATACTTGTATAGCGCATGACGCTTTGCATTGCAAGAACTTGGAAAACCGCAGTACTTCCAGCTATGGTAAATCAACTGCGTGCGTATGCGCATGCGCATACATCCTGGCGCCAGTGGCTACACGTTTAGTGCGCTAAACTCGGAACCCCCGGAAAAATGTCGATCTTGTGGTGGTGCGTATTCTTGTTTCTCATCAAGAGAATCACTTCGCTTGATTGTAATGACGTAAGTTCAACGTCAAACTGGGTTGTACACGTTGAAAATCAAGCGGAACTGGATGACTTTATGAACAACGCGACATTTTTCACTGCTGACGATGAAACTACCAATAGGTGTATTCAACTATCACTGACAGGCGGGGCGTACACACTAGATGTGGTAAAGATGATGCAATTAAAACTGGGAACTGGCGGAGGTGTGATGATTGTGGGTGTGGCTGGAGCAGTGGACATAGATTGCACTGCTAGCACATCTAACCTCGATGAGCTGAGAAATATTTTCAAGCCAATATCGGACGTTGCGTTGGTAGCAGTTGATATTTAATAGCTGTCCAGTGCCCATAGTGATTGAAGAAGTGTCTGTTGTGGTGGTTAAGGATTGTGTGTTCCGGTAAGTGTGCCAGATGCAGTGTACATGTAACCTATGTACCTATATAGCTATTTGGGTGTTTGCAGTGGCTACATGATGTCTATATAGCTATGGTTATTTATTTGACAGATTGTTAATTATAAAAATACAACCTTTATACCTTGAGTTATACAATAGAATCAAGTAAATAACTATGATCTATAAATTATTAATAGAAGTACTATTCACAACATAAATAGGTAAGCCGTTCTAATCATAGAACTGCATAATCACAGGGGCGGATCCAGAGTCTGGAAAGAGGGGGGGCACCTTGCTGAAAAAAGTTGAAGAGCAAAAAAAAAAAAAAAAAAAGGTCACAACAATAATAGCTAGTTATCCTTTACCAAATATATTATATCACGTATGTTATGTAAAATAAAATCCTATTTATACCTTCCTAAGTAAGCTACACTTCCCAATGAACACTGTGACTGCTTTATTAGAGTGATTGACTGCTCTATTAGAGTATCTCGATCTTATATACATTTTTTTAAGGGGGGGGGGGGGGGGGGGGCACGTGCCCCCTGTGCCCCCCCCTGGATCCGCCCCTGAATCAAGACACACGGTAGTGTGTCGTGCGGCCCAAGAAGCCGGCGCGTAACACCCGTGAGTATATTGACAGGAAGAAAGAAAACGCAATTTTCGCACCTCCGTAGCTCTGTGCTTCCTTGATGAAACAAGACGATTTTTGCTGTGGACATGCCCTCCAACTGCAGCACTCCACATTCCAAATTTGAGCGAAATCGCTTCACGCGTTCCCGAGATATGCGACTTCAAAAATTGGCTCAGTTTCTTCGGTTTTTTTTTCTTCTTATTTTTCTTTTTCTTGTCGCACACTTACAAAAACTGCTATAAAACTCGAAATCCATATCCGATTGCCTTGAAATTTGGCACACAGAAGGGGGATATAAAGGCGCATCCAACTTTGGCTGGAATACGATAAACAGGCAAAGAGTTATGAGCGATTATTCACGAAAAATAACACCAATATGTTGTCACGCCTACAGGGTAAACCGCATATGGGAAGAAGCTGAAAATCGGTGGGTGAATAGGGTAACTATTGAACCTCAAACCTTTTGTGGTTTGAAAGAAATCGAGCTAAAAAACAGGAAGATACAACGAAAAAACCAACAGTGTGTAACAATTACGCAATCGAGATTAGCTAATAAAAAATACGACTGCTTGCCACGCCTACCAGATAAACCGCTTGGGGTAATGCTTTGAAAATCGTTGTACAGATGGAGTAATCATCTTAGAAAGGCTCATCAATGGTGTAGAAGAATCAGACTTAAAGCCACGGAGTTATAACACGAAATCCAACTTGGTGCAGCAAGTGCGAGATCGAGATACTCTAATAGAGCAGTCATCCTAATAGAGCAGTCACCCTGAAGAGAATTCAAGAGATCAGCTAGAAATAAGAAACCTGTATAGAGATCAGCTACACACAAGTCACCTTGTAGAGAGATCAGCTAGAAGAAGTTACCTTGTAGGGAGTTCATGCAACTATGGAAAGGGATAGTTCAGCTAGAAAAAAATCACCTTGTAGAGTTCAGCTACAAAGAAACCACCATGTAGAGAGTTCAGCTACAAACAAATCGCTCTGTGGATAGATCAATAGAAGAAGTTACCTTGCAGAGAGTTCAGCTACAAAGAAACCATCATGTAGAGAGTTCAGCTACAAACAAATCTCCCTTTAGAGAGATCAGCTAGAAGAAGTTACCTTGTAGAGAGTTCAGCTACAAAGAAACCATCATGTAGAGAGTTCAGCTACAAATAAATCTCCCTTTAGAGAGATCAGCTAGAAGAAGTTACCTTGTAGAGAGTTCAGCTACAAAGAAACCACCATGTAGAGAGTTCAGCTGCAAAGAAATCACCCTGTATAAAATTCTGCCACAAACAAATTGCCCTGTAGAAAGATCAGTTAGAAGAAGTTACCTTGTAGATAGTTCAGCTACAAACAGATCTCCCTGTAGAGAGATCAGCTAGAAGAAATTACCTTGTAGAGAGTTCAGCTACAAAGAAACCACCATGTAGAGAGTTCAGCTGCAAAGAAATCACCCTGTAGAAAATGCAGCCACAAACAAATTGCCCTGTAGAAAGATCAGTTAGAAGAAGTTACCTTGTAGATAGTTCAGCTACAAACAGATCTCCCTGTAGAGAGATCAGCTAGAAGAAATTACCTTGTAGAGAGTTCAGCTACAAAGAAACCACCATGTAGAGAGTTCAGCTGCAAAGAAATCACCCTGTAGAAAATGCAGCCACAAACAAATTGCCCTGTAGAAAGATCAGTTAGAAGAAGTTACCTTGTAGATAGTTCAGCTACAAACAGATCTCCCTGTAGAGAGATCAGCTAGAAGAAATTACCTTGTAGATCGTTCAGCTACAAACAAATCACCCTGTAGAGAGATCAGCTAGAAGAAGTTACCTTGTAGAGAGTTCAGCTACAAAGAAACCACGATGTAGAGAGTTCAGCTGCAAAGAAATCACCCTGTATAAAATTCTGCCACAAACAAATTGCCCTGTAGAAAGATCAGTTAGAAGAAGTTACCTTGTAGAGAGTTCAGCTACAAAGAAACCATTTTGTAAAGAGCTCAGCTGCAAACAAATCACCTTTACAGAATTCAGCTACAAATAAATCACCCTGTAGAGAGATCAGCTAGAAGAAGTTACCTTGTAGAGAGTTCAGCTACAAAGAAACCACGATGTAGAGAGTTCGGCTGCAAAGAAATCACCCTGTAGAAAATTCTGCCAGAAACAAATTGCCCTGTAGAAAGATCAGTTAGAAGAAGTTACCTTTTAGAGAGTTCAGCTACAAAGAAACCATTCTGTAAAGAGCTCAGCTGCAAACAAATCACCTGTACAGAATTCAGCTACAAACAAATCACCCTGTAGAGAGATCAGCTAGAAGAAGTTAACTTGTAGAGAGTTCAGCTACAAAGAAACCATCATTTAGAAAGTTCAGCTTCAAACAAATCACCTGTAGAGAGTTCAGCTACAAACAAATCTCCCTGTAGAGAGATCAGCTAGAAGAAGTTGCCTTGTAGAGAGTGAAGCTACAAACAAATCACCCTATTGAAAGATCAGTTAGAAGAAGTCACCTTGTAGAAAGTTCAGTTACAAAGAAACCACCATGTAGAGAGTTCAGCTACAAACTAGTCACCTTGTAGAGACATCAGCTAGAAAAGTTACCTTGTAGAGAGTTCAGCTACAAAGAAACCATTCTGTAAAGAGCTCAGCTGCAAACAAATCACCTGTACAGAATTCAGCTACAAATAAATCACCCTGTAGAGAGGTCAGCTAGAAGAAATTACCTTGTAGATAATTCAGCTACAAACAAATCACCCTGTAGAAAGATCAGGTAGAAGAAGTTACTTTGTAGAGAGTTCAGCTACAAAGAAACCATTTTGTAAAGAGCTCAGCTGCAAACAAATCACCTGTACAGAATTCAGCTACAAACAAATTACCCTGTAGAGAGATCAGCTAGAAGAAGTTACCTGATAGTTCAGCTACAAACAAATCTCCCTGTAGAGAGATCAGCTAGAAGAAATTACCTTGTAGAGAGTTCAGCTACAAAGAAACCATCATGTAGAGAGTTCAGCTGCAAAGAAATCACCACTGCCCAAATTTCAAGGCAATAGCTCTTTCCAACTGAAGTTATCAATTGTCAAAGTTGGCAAATTGGATGTGTGGAAGGCCCCTTTTCGCAAATCTGGTCACATATGTATTATATATATAATTTGTACATTTACTGATAAAATATTTAAAGTACATCTACTTCATCTTTTCTTCTTCCTGTAATAAAGAAAAAAAACATAGTTTAAAAAAGTCCCAAAGCTGGCCTATGTTTGGGGTATACAAATACAAAAAGAAATGAAATCTAATCCAAAACAGCCAAGCTGTAAAAAAAGAGTGCGGCCCTCAGAAAGGCTATGGTGAAAAAAGATGTGAAATCCAAGGTGGCAGCCAAGAAATGGCTGTGATGGTAGGTTAATGGTAAAAATTTTAATAACGACAATTCAGGTGAATTTTTGTGCTGCTTCACAAAATTTACCTGAATTGTCATTATTAAAATTTTTACCATTAACCTACCATCACAGCCATTTCTTGGCCGCCACCTTGGATTTCACATCTTTTTTCACCATAGCCTTTCTGAGGGCCGCACACTTTTTTTACAGCTTGGCTGTTTTGGATTAGATAATCTTTAACAAACAAGTTAAAGGAAAAATTAGAAATTTTAAGTTTGATTAGGGATCATAGAAAAAAAAAGGTAGAGAAACAAGGGAGGTTGCCTACACCTCCAGATATACTAGTGAACATTTAATCCCTAATCCAGTCTATACCCAAGACCAAGACTGAATTAGGGATTAAATGTTCACTAGTATAGCTGTCTGGAGGTGTAGGCAACCTCCCTTGTTTCCCTACTTTTTTTTCTGTGATCCCTAATTGAACTTAAAATTTCTAATTTTTCCTTTAACTTGTTTGTTTACTTTTTTTGTAACATTATTATGACTGGTGAACCCACGCATACCGCATCAAAAGAAAGGATAGTGCCAGAATTAATGGTTTCATCTGAATGCGTGCCCTAGCTATCACTGAAATTGCTTCGAAAGTACAGTGGCCATTATGCTTCGATTTCAGCTATGTTCAGCCCGTTACACAGCGCCACAGATGAAAAACAGTAAAAGAAGTCCCTTTGCAACATAGTCTGGCTCCGCCATGTCACTGGCAGTTAGTCAGTAGAAAATTCCATTGTATAATTAAAAAAAAAATTGTAACAATTTATTGGAAGCCTTTAGGATCGTACTGAAGGCACTTTTGGGCTTGGTTATACCTAACCAATACTGCCAAGGTGCCAGGATGGAGTTGTGAAGCTGGTTTTTGGGTGAAATTTTTGGTTAGGAAAACCCAAATCTCCATGATCCCTAATATACAGTACTACCTCACTGTATGATTAGCTGATAAGTTCAGTACAGAAATAGTTGTGATGGATTTGGGTTGTTAAGGATTTTACATAGAAAAAAAATGATGTCATTGCATAGAAAAATGTTATGTGTCATATTTTGGGTTCTGTCTGACAGATGTGGGTAAGCTTCTTGCACGTCCAAGCTTATAGTTGTATCATTATCCACTGTTTAACAAGAACATTAATTTTTATCCCTGAAAGCATTATTACATAAATGACTAGTCATATAAAAAGTAAGGATGACCAGCTTACTGTAAAGTTGTATTGTTTACATACACATTGTTTGTATTGTGTGGCAATTCTAGGAATCACGAGCATGGTGCACTAAACATTTTCAACTCTCCAAATGTCACATTGAAAAACTGCAAGTTTACCAATAACAACTCTACCAGCTACTTCGGCAGAAAACCATTTCAAGGTCATGGTGGTGGCTTGTCTATTGCATAGTGCATACAATGTTCAACTGGCTCAGCTGAACAGTGCAAATGTTTTTGTCTCCAATTGTGAGTTTATCAACAACCGAGCAGACCCTCCAGATGATTTGTTTGTAACAACAACCAACTTGATAGAATATGCCATTTACAGTGGTAGAGGTGGTGGATTAGCTATGCCACTTTCCCACTAAATGTGGTAGTCAATAACAGTGTATTTATAAATAACTTAGCTACGAATTATGGAGATGGACTGTACTGTTTTGTGGGTGGAACATTTGGCAATCAGACTTACATGTTTGGAAATAACACATTCATAGGAAATCAGGCACTAATTGGCTCAGGAGCTATGGATTTTTCAAATTTTGCTGAAACAGCTCCATTCTCAACTCTCTGCAGCACTATATATGGTTGCACATTTGAAGGGAACATAGCTCGCATTAGTGGTGGCTTAGATATATTCCCCTCATTTTATGGATACAGTGATAACTTTGTTAAACTTCAAGACTGTACATTCATCAACAACACATCAACAGAATATGGTGGTGCTGTTGCTGTGACCTTGTACAATGCTTACCAGAGTAGGCAACACTATGAACCAGTGGAGTTCGTTAATTGGTAATATCAAAATTGGTATCATTTGTAGATGTAGTGTTGTTTGTTTATAGCATATTTGATGGCAACTTTGGTGGTGGTGGTGGCATAGCCGATTTCCGTTTCTACAGTGGGAAATTCAACAATGTTACATTTAATGGAAATATAGGATCTGCAATCCGTGTAAGTTTGTGTGTAGGTGTACATATATTTTAAAATCAGGGGCAGATCCAAGGTTTGTAAAGTGGGGGTGCACCAGGGTAATTGACAGTATAAAGTAAGGGGTCTGGAGGGAACAACCCCCCAGAAGCTATAGACGTTTTATAAACTTCAATAGTTTGTATTGTAGTTTTAGTGTACAAAAATAGCAATTAATGTTGCTTTCTGAATGAGATCAACAACAGTGGTGCAGCCACTGTTTAATGCATTTACAGTGTGTCATACTTAGCCTACTAGGAAATTTGTACAGTATACACTTGAAGGATTATATGTGTTGACTGTTCTATTACAGAATCTGATTATTCTATTTGAGTATTGTAGTGTTTGTTCACCACTGCTACGCCATTTAATGATCATGAGATACCACAGCATGTGGATTCCTATGTGATTACATAATATGCATATACAATCACGCATACCTACTACAGCAATACATACTATGAGTATCTCAATCTTTTATGAAATGCTTCTCTGGTTTGAGGATGGGGAAGATTGGGGGAGGAATGCAAGGGTCTGCTGTGTCCCCATCTCTTTGGATTTTACCACTGAGTTGTTTAGCTTCAAGAAACCAATATGTTAAAGTATTGTGAATGGCTCTATTGTGCACTGTGGGGTTAGAGGGTGCACTTTCTCCCAAAAAAACTCCTTATTTAAAAGAAATGTATTATTGAAGTAACACAACCAGTAATAGTAAATTGTGTTTTTATGAAAGGCAATTGGAGCTTAATTTGACTTTTATGGAGTGTTGCATTCACTAACAATGATGCTGAAAGTGTTGATGGTGGAGCAATGTACATGTTGACTTTCAGTCAAATGACACTGAACAGTGGAGCACAATTAGAGTTTACCAACAACACAGGAGGGTATGTGTGATTGCTAGATTATATGTAGTAATGTATTGTGTCATTGTGTGATGGTTGTTCTAGGTTGGGTGCTGCTATTGTGGTTGAAACAGGAACTGTGTTAGCATTCTTTACTAGGAATTACTACAACCCATTGTGTTTTATCCAGTATGGCGACACGTTAATACCACCAGTGTCCTGGGACAAGGTCTGTAAACTCTGTATTTCACTTTTACTAAACTGGCAATTTTATTTTGGTTTTGCATATACCCACAGGTTTCTATGAAGTTCACAGGCAATAGAGCTCTTATAGGATCTGCAATATATGCTAACAGGATGGACCTGTGTTCTTGGTATTCATTTGAAACTCCATACTTCTATACTGACAGTAGTGATGTGTTGCGATGGCCATTCGTCACTTATGGGTACATTATGTTCTGTGTTTTGATATGGAGTCACAATTTACACTATATACAGTGATGAAAGAAGAAACTTTAACATCAATTCTGGTCATAATGTGGAGGCTTCGTCAAACCAGTCACTAGCTGTACAGACACCAGCTGTTGATTTTATAGTTCACAGTAGTAATGTCAGTTCATTTCTGGCAGTCATGGTGCAGTAGTGACTTCATTTTTAGGTCACAGGGTATCCGGGAGAAACCTTACAAGTAGCTATATCACCTTATGATGAACAAAATTTTCTGACATCGGAAAGTTTTCGTATTTTGGACAATTCAAATGACAATGTAAGTTTAGTATACACTGCAATTGGAAAGTTTGGCAAGAGAAAACTGTGCCACAATAGGATTTTGGCAAGAAAAATATTTAACAAATTTGTTAGTAGCTAATACAGATTTATGTTGGACAAACAATTTGGTGGATTTTAGTTTGGCAAAGCACCGTTCACTCACCAAACTTTGCTCCTGTCAAGCTTTCCTGCTATACGGTGATATGTATGCTAACAGTTCACACCAACCAATTGTTTTGCAATATCTAGGACATCTCATTTGCATTTAATCCCACTGCTCAAACAGTGCAGCCATCCAGTGTGAAGGGAACAGCAAGATTGAATAATTTGTTAATGTAACACTTTACCATTGAAGTTCTGGCACTTAGGACACAATCTGCAGTGAGTAAATCCACATGTCATGCACAGGTATTAAGTGTATAATGTGGTTTGGAAAACTCAGATTATATAGGTCACTGGGTCAACTATAGTAGGTGATGTACATGCATGGTGTTGCCTCACATGTATTAAAGAATTTTAATGAACTAACTCATGGCAATATCCAGTGCCTTGTGAATAGTATCTCATTTAACAAACCACCAGAGGACTAGCTCATTGCAGCTGACACTGAACGGTGAATACTTATGACCTCATCAATTTTGCAAAACACATTTTCAAAGTTTGTTTGTGTGGTCACTACAAACAAACCATCAACAAACTAATTACATAGTACTACTGCCTTTGTAAGGCTGCTAGTGAAGTTGAATAAAGTTGACTAGATCAAAAGACTCGTCATGCATAGTGGATTGCACTGCCGCATTACATCATCCAACCCATTACACAATACAGCTTGCCTTGTGCTGTAGAAGACACTTGGCTATCAGTTGGTGCTCTACATGTAGTGGTTTCAGCAATTTTGTATGAAAGGAAAAGTGTGATTGCGCATGCGTGAGTGCTATAGCTGCTCTTGGAATGAAACAACCTATTCTAACATCCCTGTCAATGAAAACCGTCATGTGTACAGTGGCCTGGGGTCTGATTTGGGTGCTTACCACCACTGTAGTACCAGATAAATCACTTATAAAGACATGGATACGTATACAGCTAACCATACCAATTGCAAGAAGTGCTGAAACCTCTAATTATTGCCAGTTTCCTATCTCACTCCTTTGTCATGTGTACATTGTCCACACAACACTCCTAAGTGAAATACAACATAGGATGATGTTTTGTCAATCAGTAGCTATGTCATTTACCTTCCCTATCACACACACACTGATCATTCTCATCATCATAAGAATACACACTAGTACAGACCTCAGAATTATCATCCACTTTCAGTGTACTGCTCAACAAGTGAAAGTCATGTGGATATGTTAATGTACTGTTTTTACCATTGCTATGTAAGTGTCATTCCTTTGTCTTAATACGATTGATCATTAATTCACATACCTCCATAATCTCTTTCTGGTGTAGATAAACAAAGTCTTTCCAACACCAAACTCATGGTTTCATGAGCCATAATATTTCCCGCAATAGTTCACAGCAGTACAAACTTTGAATAGTAAACAACATTTCTAGTAGCGAAATTAGGTTACTAAATGCTAGAGACATAAAAGTCAGTAGATAGTGAATCTACTAAAATAGGTTTCTTAAAAGTTTTGCCATCATTAGAGCCAAGTGCCAAAAATAAAATTGCAAAACCTGTGCTATTGGTTCATATGCAACAACTGCATAAGTATACAATATACATTTTGTATTATGTCATGTGATTTTAGTGGTGATTGATGCAGTGGTGATAACAGTCATTTTAATCTTTTCCATTTCACTGCCGATGTGGTTGTATCCAATAATATTTTACCTGCAGGTAGGCATTGTGTGTTGATGTTTACAACAGGTGTATCTTCTAAACTGTTACTGTATTATGTGTGAAGTCCAAATTTTTATAAAAATTGCAAATTATAAATCAACCTCCATTGTAAAACTGCCTTAAAATGCGCTGTAGTTTGCTTAGATTATAATGTTTTTATGATATCCAGTGTATATTACAGGAAAATTTGATTTGGCTCTTTCATTAAAATGTGGACTTTACTTAACATACAAACTTGATTGTGTATATACCATTTATTTGTTTGTTGTTTAGGTTATTCCAATAGTTTCACAATATTTCCCAGTGACATTTAACAAAGCTCAACATTATGTAAGTCAGCTGTGAGATTAAGTTAGCACACTGTATGTTTCTTCATAATAATATAGTTACACTACATCAGCAGTGCTGCCAACCTTTACTTCCCATATGATTTCTGTCTGTACCCTGGAATGACTGCATTAGCCTCATACAGTTTCAGATATATTCCATTTCTGTTGACAGTTATCATATCAGTTGTACTGTACACTGCTAACAGGTGAGCATATTTTTGTATGTTCAGCAAGTCAATGTCTACTGAACAGGAAGTTTAAGATTGCTAAGAACATGAGGTTATCATGGAGTGGACTGTGGCTACTGATACTACTGTTATACACTGATGTGGTGAACACTTCAGTGTCCATCCTCAACTGTCCACTATTGAGTGACCCTGATGGGACCAAGAGACCGGTACGCTGCCTGTGTGTAATGTAGTGTGTGTGGTGTAGTGTGTGTGTGTGTGTGTGTGTGTGTGTGTGTGTGTGTGTGTGTGTGTGTGTGTGTGTGTGTGTGTGTGTGTGTGTGTGTGTGTGTGTGTGTGTGTGTGTGTGTGTGTGTGTGTGCGTGTGTGTGTGTGTGGTAACAGTTGAGGTATAGTGTACCAGAGCCAGTAGCTAACATCCTTTACATTACTTGAACTTTGTTGACAGCAACATAATGCATAACTGTGCATTTTATTGGAGTGCAAAATTTACAACCTTACAACTGGTAATTACAAGCATATGTATGTAGTGTATGAATATGCAATGTAAACACAACACATTATATACTATGTGCACTTATAGAGATGGTATGTTGATGACACAGTGACGTGTTTCACTGGAGGACACCTTCCATTAGCAATTGTAGCTATCCTTGTGTTGATATTCTGTGTTCTGATAATGGTGTTTGTGACAGCTGTTGTCATGAGGAAGATTAAGGTATGTGTGTATTGGTGCCATCCTATATGTTTACATATCTGATACAGAAACACTGGGCATTTTCTATGGCCAAACTCCTAAAGGCTCCATATGCTGAGGACCACAGTTGGTGGGCACCTGTAGAATTACTTAGAAGAATTTTATTCATTATTTTCATTTTCATAATCATCTTACCTGGTAATTTAGTAAGTATGTATGTGCACATACTCAAGTACCAGCCATTCAAGTCAACCTTGTATAACAGGCTCCAGTGTTGTTATTCACCATGGTGTGTGTGGCAGTGATTGCTTACACTAAACCATTTCAAACAATCTATGTTAATGTTCTGGAGGTGTTTACACATGTGACCATTCTGTTGTTGCTCAGTATCGCATCAACAAATCGATTTGAGGTTTGTGTGATAATGTGCATCACTGAAGTTCATACAACACATACAGGATCCAGTGTTTAAGACTGAAAGTGATATTAAGGAGTCACTGGTTGATGATTGTGGTAATGTGAACGCTCTCAGTGAACATGCAGCAATGTTAGTACCATTCTACTATCTGCCACTGCTGGTATTAGTTGTGTTACTCATAAAAAAGGTAGTCAACAAACTTCAACTCAGATTTAGGAAAAGGTCAGTTCTTAAAATAACACCAGATGGTGGCCTAATACTGATGTTTCTTATTCCGTAGGTCTTATAAGTTTACTATTGTCAGGAATACTGAAGACTTCGATATGTTAACAGCCAGTCAGTACTGACATCCTATGTGGAATTTGATGACGATGGCTTTGTATTGGTTTCTAAAAGTTCTGAATGATCAGATGTGTCTTTATCATTATAATGTTACATGTACTCACTCAGTCATACTACAGTCATTTTCTTCTGCCAATAGCTACCAGTGTATATATTTTTATAACTCTTGTGTATGCCATACAACTTGTTTTCATTAATAATACAATGCTGCTAATCAAATATTTGTTTCATAAAGTTTGCTAGGTCTCTATAAAGGCTACAAACACTACACAGGACATGATCGTAACTGCACAGTGAGTTGTAATATGACTTAACTAAAGACCACCACAAATTTGTTCTTGATCTTGTGTGGGGTCATATCACTTGAATGGAGAAATATCGGCAAAGTATTGGTTTAGTAGGACACATTGTCACTACACACGGTACAATGAATACTGACCTGTCAGTATATAGCTATAGTGAGGTCGTATATAATAGTATTTAGTCAATGTTATTATTTTATCAATAGGCACCTGTGTTTCCTCTTAATCTATAACAAATCAGCCTTCATTTTTGTTTATTATACTGAACTTTTACCATCTTTTTGTAGCTGTGTGGAAGAAACAGATATGTATTTGTGTCCCTACACTTTGACAAGGTGCTGTACAACCTATGATAAGATATAAAGAATCTACCAATTATAATGTGTAAGATCGGTACATAAATTAAAAGTATTCCTTCTAACCTCCAAGTCAATCACAAACATTTTATCTAATCCCTGGTAACTATTAAATACAACCATCATTCACAACTATATCTTTAATCTATGCATTGCGTATAGTTATGTAGCTATAGTCAAGTTGATACACAGCAAATATATGTGATGTATATGACACAGGTAGCGCATGCTACTATTTCACACTTATACAAACTACAATTAACACAATATATTGTTTTCTACACTCAAGCTTCACTTTCTTCACTTTTCCCTTCAAACTTAACCACATATTCTTGTATTTTATCTGACAATACTCTAGGACGACGTCCTGAAAATCCTGATGTTACCTTCTTCTTAACATCTTGTTTAAGCTCTTTAATAGCACCCAGCAACTCCTGATCTCTCTTCTTAGCTTCAGCAGATTCTTTAACCAGCTGATCAACTATGGTTTTGATTTGCATCACAGCATTTGTGTTAAGCAGAACTTGTGCTTTAACATCATCAATTGGCTCCAGTGCCTAATATGTGATCCATAATAAATTAGGATTTCATCTGGTGGTTCAGTACAAACCTCTTTTCCTTGGAGCAAAGTAGTCAACTTTTCTTCAGTATTTAGTTGGTTTACTTCCTTTACTACTTGTCTGTAGGACTTTCTGAATAGTGTAGTATAAGCTGATCTGTACCATCTCTGATAGAATGGAACGATGGGATTCTTTTCTATTCTTTGAAAGGGTTTCTTTAGTCTTCTCCTTACCCATGGTAGCTTTTCCTCAACTTCTAAAGCTAAGCTGACCTGTATATAACACATGTTAGATTTACCATAGGAATTAAAATCAGGTGGTTTATAGTATGTACCTGCAAACTTAAATATGTCAACGTAGCCTTATTCTCCACCTTCTGTGTGTCACCAACAGCAAGACCAATCTATACACACAGATGACATCAAAGTTACAAAACGTTAAACAATGATCAAAACCAACCAGTAAGTTGAGGAACAATATTGGCATTAATATCACAAACACTGCCCATAGGATATTGGACAAAAGTGGATAATTTATTGATCCAAGTGGAGCATCGTTTTGACCATCTCTAAACCGAAACACTTGTTCATACTCCATTTCTCCTGAAGACATGACTAATAATTTCATCAAAGAAAGTGGTGCTGTGTCAAAAGAAGTTTCGACCTCAGACTAGGAAAGAAAAAATGCTAAACTAAGAGTGAATTATGTATAAAAACTTACTCTGGCAAACAACATGTAAAATGGCAATGCAAAAGCAACAATTAAAATTGCTGGCAAATAAATCAACTTCAAAAATGTCCATATAACAGCTTGGAGCATATTAATGGGAATGCCAGTTATGGGTAGTTTCTTCAAATACATCACTAAATCAATCCATCCTAGGAATACAGCTAAAGCACCAAATTGCCAAGCATAACTCTCTAGACAGAAACACTTTTCTGCATGTCCAACAACAGCAACTGTGACAGTACTGGCAATTAGTAGTATTTCTAGGTAATTCTCTGCTTCTCCCAAGTAATGCCTTCCTCTGCTAATAAATTCTACTACTTCAGTCACAGTGCGAACACCACAATAGGCCAACAACAATGTAGCAGCAAATCGTAAAAACACTTGATCACTGTCAGACTCTGTGTATAGTAGTACATGACGTATGCACAATATTGAGTAGGTACGTACCTTCATCACACTGTCCCCCTGCATCACAAGTATTTATCCTTGGTATAGGCAACACAACCACAAATGCTGTAAGAAAACCCAAAAACACTAAGTAGATGGCCAAGTTGACGAAAAACGCAGGCATGGCATATGCCCTCCATTTGTAAGACAGCAACTCATGAGTGACTGGGTGTTGAAGTAAATTAGTGCGCTCATATCTTACCTACGGCAGAATTTATACAGTACATAATTAAAATGTGGCTAATGGGGTGAATGAGTTTACCATCCAGCGTAACACATGATTGTTTTTATCAAAACGTTTTAGTGTCCTTGTAGTATTCAACTGTACTGCTTCTGGTAGTGTGTAGAGTCCTAATGTCCCTGTGCCAGGAGTAGCTCCAAACATTGAATTGTAGAACCCGCGTATGCCACCTCCTGGGGGATCTTCAAAATCATCCAAATATTCAAAATGCATTTTGAAGGCAATGTCTTGTCCCCTCTCATTCTCTTCCCGTTCGATGCAGTTGTAGAGCACAACTTCAGCAGCATCTATAAGGTGGCATACAATAAACAAAAACCATCAAGTTCAGCCATACCAGGTAGATATTTTATAAGCAGTCTCAGTGGTGTTGATCCATACTTATCGCACCCAGTGAGTGCTTCTCGCCAGTGACAACTGTTCACAATTGCTAGTGCAGCTTGTCTGTATAGAAATATGGACATGCACAAAATGGTCACACTGTTTTATAACAGTTATCAGAAGTGAATGTTAACCTTTCAGACTATTATTATGCAGTTGCAAATGTGGACAGTGGGTATATTTTGGCAATGTGGACAATGGATATATTTGGTAATTCATATAAATGACCAACATACTTTAAATTCCTTGCATCAGTTTGCTTATGCCCATATATATATAGCTATATGAAAACAGATACATGAACAAAAGGTTGCTTACAAGTGGCCACGATCAGCTGCTGCTGCTAAACAGTTATGTCCATCTTTATTCTGAAGGGTGACATCAATGTGAGGATGTTGCAACAATTGTAGTACACATTTTACGTGTCCATTTTTTGAAGCTAAAAGCAATGGTGTAGTCTACAATATTTCCCCAAGTAAATCACATACCACCATTAGCTAATAAATTACGTACTTGGACTTTGCCATAACCACCACTAACTGCTACATCTCGTGACAGCAAGTAATTCATGACCTTTACATGTCCCTGACTAGCAGCACAGGCTAGGGGTGTTCCATCTTCGCATTCACTAAAAATTGTCATGTGGTTGTGTTATAAATAAGTTATTAAAACATGTATCCTATAAATTAGGTATGGCAGTACTTAATAGCAAGGATCACGAAAGTTGGCATTTCCCTACCAAATTTTTTTACATACTTTTGAATTTTCTATATACTGACTGACTAACTGATGCCTTCAAACAAGCATAGCTCAATAATGGCTCATGCTACACACTTGACTTTTTTAAGTTAACGTGCCTCTGGTGTATAATAGATACATCGTGGACCAACGTTTGTCCATCTTCAAGTCTCATTTTTCTTTGCTTTGAACACAATGGTATCAATTTGTGGTAGCACTTCTGTAAAGTAACTACAATGAAAACATGCAGGCTTGTCCATATTAGTCAAAGTAACCAGATTAAATACAAACAAGCTTTGTGAAGTTTTTGTTGTATATAAAACTGTGTAACAGCAGATATTAGCTGAAAACTAAGCAAAATAGTAACACTGCTTGCCAGTTTGCATTTGAAACACATACAGTCATGCAATTTAACAAAAATCAATGGGTATAAATAATATAGTAGAGATTGATATAATAAAAAGCAGAGAGATTACAGCCATGCTGATAATATGAGCTAAAGTAGGGACTAACTTTGCACATCAGATGAGTAGCTCCCTTGTTTTAGTACATTTTATTACAATAATCCCTACTAGCTACAAGTTTTTTCTTTACAATATAGTAAATCTTAAACTTACCATGCTTCCAGTTCAGTCCCACTTGTACACAAATAATTCACAACCTGTAAGTGTCCATTGAGACAAGCAAGATGAAGTGCAGTGTACCCATCATTGTCTACTAAATTCAGGTCACTATCAACATGACCATCAGTACTGTCCATGTCCACTGTGGCACTTTCAAGGCAGTGCAAAGCTTTCACACACCTTCATACAAGACAAGTACATGAATATTGCAAATGCCATGTGTAGGTGAAGAAATGAGTACATATATGTACAAATTACATATGCAAAAGTTTGACTTTTACACACACTCCCACTCTTAAATTTACCACAACTTGATTGACACATTCAACGACAATAATAACCACTTTTTATCTTCACTTTACATAAAGCACTGTTGGATCTGAGCATACTTCATCAGAACTACAATAACCATAACTTTTATTTTGGGTGTTTTGCAGCTGTGGAAAATTGGTCGGTCTTTTTGCTAGAAACTCAACTCTTGACCTGTTTCTCATTTAAAACATCTGATAGTATATAGCGGTCCACTGTCTCCCCATAGCTATGAACACATGTGCTACTATTAGTACTAGATATTAAAGCTGTCAAAACAACAAAATATTTTATGTTAAGAACCATATCCAGCCAGAAAAGAAGAGATGGCAATTAGATGAAATTTTGGAGAAAAATTATAAGCATATTGGAATTTGCATAATAATATATGTTGCAACAGTTCTTGTGTGTTGGATCCATGAAATGATTATACAAATGGTACACACACACACACACATGTGCACAGAGACACGTAGTGAGACACGTAGTGCTCACTCTAAGTGGCCATTTTGAGCAGCAAGCATTAGGGGTGTCCTCCCATCACAGTCAGTATGTTCAAGTTGCTTTACAACATGTTTGTTACACAGCAGAACCTAAAGTAAAACCACAAGATACATATTAGTTTACAGGTGAATATATGCATGCCAAGCACAGACTTACATTAATAATAGATAATGCTCCTGAGGCTGCTGCAATGTGTAGCAACGACTTTCCACTTTCAGGGTCATTTTCTGTTGAAAGATTCAAGTCTACCTGAATCACAGCCTAATGAGATTTACATGGTTAAAGCGCCTTAATATTTTAACTGATGCACTCACATCAATTAGGACCGTGTGATCTGTTTCAATCGCCCATGTAAAAATGTTTTTATTATTTTTGGCATCCAGTGACAAAATGTCTTTGACTGATACATGCTCAGCTTTTGCAATTGCCTTCAACATATGCAGCAAGACCTCTACATTTCCAGCAATAATGGCTGTCATTAGAGGTGTGTTGCCAGCCACATTCTTCACTGTATGACTAGCACCTCTGTATAAAAGTGCAAACAACATTTCATAGGGTACATTATAGAGATATTTATGTCACAGGTGATATATGTATACATCACGTACAGGTGAATATAACTTTAACGCATAGGTGATAATAATACCATGCATTCAAATATAACACATGCAATGACATATGGAGATTTGAGGATTATGAAAAACAAAGTTTGTCTTCCTAATTTCTTTCTTTTCCTGTCCTATTTATGTGGTTATAAGTCTCATTTGTTGGAGGCACAGAAAATTCAGGATCTCAGGTTGTGTGACTAATTCCTGCATGTAGGCTTTTAGTAGCCCCTAGTGGAAAAGTTATTAGTAACCCATTGGTTTCTACCCACTATGCTTTTCCTAAAAGTATATATGCTGAGTGAAATCCAGTAACATTATGCTGCACCGTAACTAAAAATTGCCTTACTGAAATGAATACACGATACAGCAGCTAGGTTCAATTGTAAAAATGTATATATAATATTGTTATTTTGTGTGGATGTCCTCCTAAGGGTAGAAACTATGCACTATGTGAACATGCTAAGTTTGAAATACATTCTACTGAAGTAGTTGCTTTAGAAGTACGCATATCTCCTTAGAACCAAATAATTATTACATTTAAAGTGCCAATTAAAATTTCTAAGGGTATGGAAAATACTTGTCTTTGTTGGCATGCTATTTAGTTTCTGACTCTGTATGTGACTTGTTCATAAGTATAATACGCAATATGGAATCAAGGACTGGTAATTTTATGCTATTGTCACCAAACAAGACACTATTAGTATTTACAATGAGGTGACATACTTCTCAATGAACAGTACAATACTTTTCCAGTGACCCAATTGACATGCCACATGAAGTGGTGTATCTCTTTTGTGGTTGCTTTCACCCAACATCAGCACACATTCATCTTCATCCAACAGTCGAGCATTTAAAACTCCATCATCATCTTTGGAAAATTTGTGAAAAATACCATCTCCATTGTTATTTTTGGTGTGTATGTCAAGTTTGTATGTTGTTTGGAGAAGGTCAAATGCTTCAGTAGTTGAAGCCTCTTTTGCTAGCAGCAGTGGTGTGTTACCCAAGTTGTCTTCTGCCTCCAGCATATTTTGTCTGGTTTCTTCTGGACACTTTTGTATGAGGTGCTCAAGGACTCCCACAGATCCTCTTCGACAAACAATATGTAATGGTATAAACCCCTTCTCAGTTTTACAAATAAAATCTGCATCTTTCTCCAGCAGCATAGTTATGATGTTAGTATTCTCATCAGCACATGCAAAGTGAAGAGGGACATACCCTTGATGATTTTGTTTGTTTACTTCGATTTCAGGATTTTCTAGTAGCATTTTTACAACAATTTCTTTCTGTTTTTGCACAGCCAAAGAAAGCGGTGTTGTCCCTGAAGCATTGTGAGCATTTACTTTAGCCTTTTTCAATAGGAACTCTATGACCTGGTTACTGGTTTCACTCCTTTCAAGTGTGTTAGCTGCCTGACGATGTTTTTCACTGTAGGAATCGTAGTACCGTATAGCTAGCATGAGTGGAGTATCATGGTCGTTATCTTTAGTAGTGCACTCTGTATCTGATAAACAATTGCACAATAGTTATATCAGTACAACTAAAGATGCTATGTATATGTGCATATGTTTTTGCACTTATTTTCTTTTTTTAATTGAATTAAACAGGATACGTGAGTGTCAATACTTACAAGTGTATACTATACTGTTGTTTTAGTATGGAGTTTTAGTTTTAGTTTTAGTTATAGTTGTAACTAGTTTCATCAATAATTTTAGTTTTAGTTTTAGTTATAGTAATCTTTCTTAATTCTTTTTAGTTATTGATTTAGTTATGGTTATTCACTCTTTGTTGTTTTAGTTTTAGTTATAGTTACAGTTAAAAACATGAAAACCTTTTAGTTTTAGTTACAGTTTTAGTTATGCACATCAAAATCTTTTAGTTCTAGTTCTAGTTACAGTTAAAAACATGAAAACCTTTTAGTTTTAGTTACAGTTTTAGTTATATACATGAAAATGTTTTAGTTCTAGTTCTAGTTAAAAAGTTGAAAACCTTTTAGTTTTAGACACAGTTTTAGTTATGTATCTGAAAACCTTTTAGTTATAGTTTTAGTTGTGCATAAGAAAACCTTGTTTAGTTTTAATAGTAAGCACCAAGTGACTATATTGTATGTGAATGAAACTCTTGTTATAATTTCAGTACCATTTTTCCAGCTTAGTAATACAAAATCTTTGAATTACAAGACCTGTCAATTTTTTTATAATATAGATTAATACAACACTTAATACAGTGCATTTGATGCAATCTCTGTCACAGGTATTCCTTATTCTTTCTTAGTAGAACTTCCCTTTCCAAGTTACTATCTGTTGCGTTTGCCAGATGTCGATTCCCCACTTGTAGAAAATACTCTTTCAATAGGGGCTGTTGAAGCAGGTATGCATAAATGTAGCCATTAGCTAAAAGCATTAAATTACAGTGACCATTAACAAAAACGGTTAGCATACTATAGGCCATCACTACTACCTAGTACCTACATTACTGAGTTTGTGAATTTTGGTCAAACAGTTTTTATTAGTTATAGATTTAATAGTATGTACGTAACTATATGATATAGATATTTTAGTTGCATTTAGTTTTAGAAGTAGTATCAAATACATTTAGCGAGCAGTTACAGTTTTAATAATAAGATCAACTTGGCAGTTTTAGTTTTAGTAATAATATAGATTTGATTTTAGTTATAGTTATAGTTTTAGTGATTATATACATTCGTTTTTAGTTACAGTTTTAGTTAACTTAAATATATCTAATCCAAAACAGCCAAGCTGTAAAAAAAGAGTGCGGCCCTGAGAAAGGCTATGGTGAAAAAAGATGTGAAATCCAAGGTGGCGGCCAAGAAATGGCTGTGATGGTAGGTTAATGGTAAAAATTTTAATAATGACAATTCAGGTGAATTTTGTGCCAAGACCAAGCGGCATCAAATTCACCTGAATTGTTGTTATTAAAATTTTTACCATTAACCTACCATCACAGCCATTTCTTGGCCGCCACCTTGGATTTCACATCTTTTTTCACCATAGCCTTTCTCAGGGCCACACTCTTTTTTTACAGCTTGGCTGTTTTGGATTAGATTTCACTTCTTTTTGTATTTGTATACCCCAAAGCCGGCCTATGGCTGGCTTTAGGGCTTTTTAACCTGTCATTTTTTCTTTACTACAGGCAGAAGAAAAGATGAAGCAGGATGATTTCTTTGTAGCTGACCTCTCTGCAAGGTGATCCTTCTAGCTGATCTCTCTACCGGATGACTTGCTTGTAGCTGAACTCTCTACAGGGTGATTTGTTTGTAGCTGAACTCTCTACAAGGTAACTTCTTCTAGCTGATCTTTCTACAGGGTGATTTGTTTGTCTCTACAGGGCAATTTGTTTGCAGCAGAACTCTAGTTTCTTTGTAGCTGAACTCTCTACAATGTAACTTCTTCTAGCTGAACTCTCTACAGGGTAACTTGTTTCTAGCTGAACTCTCTACAGGGTGATTTGTTTGTAGCTGAACTCTCTACAAGGTAACTTCTTCTAGCTGATCTTTCTACAGGGTGATTTGTTTGTAGCTGAATTCTCTACAGGGCAATTTGTTTGCAGCTGAACTCTCTACATGGTAGTTTCTTTGTAGCTGAACTCTCTACAATGTGACTTCTTCTAGCTGAACTCTCTACAGGGTGACTTGTTTCTAGCTGATCTCTCTACAGTGTAACTTGTTTCTAGCTGAACTCTCTACAGGTTGATTTGTTTGTAGCTGAACTCTCTACAATGTACCTTCTTCTAGCTGAACTCTCTACAGGGTGACTTGTTTGTAGTTGAACCCTCTACAGGGTGATTTGTTTGTAGCTGAACTCTCTACAAGGTAACTTCTTCTAGCTGATCTTTCTACAGGGTGATTTGTTTGTCTCTACAGGGCAATTTGTTTGTAGCTGAACTCTCTATATGGTAGTTTCTTTGTAGCTGAACTCTCTACAATGTAACTTCTTCTAGCTGAACTCTCTACAGGGTAACTTGTTTCTAGCTGAACTCTCTACAGGGTGATTTGTTTGTAGCTGAACTCTCTACAAGGTAACTTCTTCTAGATGATCTTTCTACAGGGTGATTTGTTTGTAGCTGAATTCTCTACAGGGCAATTTGTTTGCAGCTGAACTCTCTACATGGTAGTTTCTTTTTAGCTGAACTCTCTACAATGTAACTTCTTCTAGCTGAACTCTCTACAGGGTAACTTGTTTCTAGCTGAACTCTCTACGGGTGATTTGTTTGTAGCTGAACTCTCTACAAGGTAACTTCTTCTAGATGATCTTTCTACAGGGTGATTTGTTTGTAGCTGAATTCTCTACAGGGTGATTTGTTTGTAGCTAAACTCTCTACAAGGTAACTTCTTCTAACTGATCTTTCTACAGGGTGATTTGTTTGTAGCTGAATTCTCTACAGGGCAATTTGTTTGCAGCTGAACTCTCTACATGGTAGTTTCTTTGTAGCTGAACTCTCTACAATGTAACTTCTTCTAGCTGAACTCTCTACAGGGTGACTTGTTTCTAGCTGATCTCTCTACAGGGTGACTTGTTTCTAGCTGAACTCTCTACAGGGTGATTTGTTTGTAGCTGAACTCTTTGCATGATTGTTTCTTTGTAACTGAACTCTCTACAATGTGACTTCTTCTAGCTGATCTCTCTACAGGATGACTTGTTTCTAACTGAACTCTCTATAGTGTGATCTGTTCATAGCGGAACTTTCTACTGGGTGATTTGTTTGCAGCTAAACTCTTTGCATGATTGTTTCTTTGTAACTGAACTCTCTACAAGGTAACTTCTTCTAGCTGATCTCTCTACAGGGCAATTTGTTTGTAGCTGAATTCTCTATTAGGTACCTTCTTCTAGCTGATCTGACTACAGGGTGACTTGTTTGTAGCTGAATTCCCTACAGAATAACTTGCAATGTAATATAACTGTGTAAATTATACATGCAGCTGAATGCTTTATTAGGGTGACTGTTCTATTAGAGTATCTCGATCTCGCATTTGCTGCACGTAGTTGCCTTTCGAATCATAACTCAGTGATTTGTAATCCGATTCTTCTGTACTACTGCAAGAACTTTCTATGATGATTATTCCAGCTACATACTGATTTTCAGTTCATTGCTCTAAGCGGTTTGCCTGGTAGACACGAAAACTAATAGTTTTTTTATTCATAAAAATCAATCGCGTAATTTTGACACAGGTTGAGTTTTGTGTCATATCTCCATGGTCTTTATCCCGATCCCTTTCAAACCACAAAAAGGCACTCCTACGATGGTTGCTCCATCTACATATCAAGTTTCAACTGATTCCTCCAAGGGGTTTACCCTGTAGGCGTGACAGACCTTCGACCTTATTTTACGCAAATAATCGGTAATAACTCCGTGAATGTTCATCGGATTCTTACCAAAGTTGGTACGGGGATCCACCTTAATGAGCCCTTTAAGTGTGCCAAATTTCAGCCCAATCCGAGCACGCATTCGTGTTTTATGGCGAATTCTGCCAAGTGTACGAAATGAAGAAGATGAAGAAGTAAAAAACGAAGAAATTAAAACGAAATTTTGTTTGCTCGTATCTCGGAAATGGCTGGACCGATTTTCTTCAAATTCGGTATGTAGACTCCCCTAACTGGGCGGCACGTCTCTAGCAAATTTGGTTCCAATCGGATAAGGGATCACAGAGCTACATAGGTGTGAAAATTGCGTTTTCTTTCTTCCTGTTAATATACTCACGGTGTGGCGCGCCGGCTTCTTGGGCCGCACGACACACTATCGTGTGTCTTGATTTACCTTACTAAAAGTACTTTTAGTTTTAGTTACAGTTAACTGAAACAACACTAGTATACTAGAAAGTCTCTGTTACCATAGTTATGGACCATTTCCTATACTTGACAAGTTACACTGAAAGCGGCTATACATTGCATGTATTTGTAGGATATGATTACACTCTATTGTAGTCCAAGATATTTCAACCATAATATCTCAGCTACATATAAGGTATATAGTGTATAGGAAATACATTGACTGCAATAAAAATGCAGTGTAGGAGTATAATGTGGCTGTTTGTGGTGCATGCCTCAACTGTTACTTCATCACCGTTTGTTCTCTGGTGATATTGGTGTTCAAACTCAGGTTTTTATACACTATTTTGGCAATAAAATAGAACCTGTTAATGTAGACTCAAGAAACTCCAAAAGACAACTGTACTTAGTTAGGTATCAGATTATAGTACATATACTGTATTGTCTTGTAAATATGTCTTAAGATGCTTATGATAGATACTGGCACCCAATGCATGTTTGTGTACTTAAGTACAACATACGTATAGTTCACAGAATTCTATGTACATATCAGTGAAGGAACGTAAAGTACAGGCAAGTAGTGTTCTTCCTCTATATCAACATAGTCACCAGATGGTAGCAATCCACTTGTTTGGTTCAGTATATCATGCATAGTGAAAGTGCTTACTGCATGGTTTACAGCAGTTCTAAGACATCCAAAAATACCCTATGATACTTTGAGGAAGTACACATATTAGAAATGAAACAAGGAAATACGAATCCATAGCACTGTGCAAGTGATCAAAACTTTAGTCATGTTACCGTTGATGGTAAAGGACTATTGAAATGTGTAGTAAAGGCAGATAGCTATATGTAGCTTTCTCCTATATGCTATAAAATGTTAGCATTAACAGTGATACCTCCTCAGTGTTATACTTGGTTGAAAATTCAAGATTTATATCTTGCTACAGTCACTAAAATTCTTTGTCATTTGTCAATTACCTGTCAGTGTGTCCATGCAGTGCTTAAAAACTCCCTTCGGAAACTCTTATTATTTTACATACTGTATAGCGGGAAAATTTTCACGTTTTTCACTGATTCACTCCAATCAACAAAAATTTTCTTCTTTGAAGTATGTGCCTTGACATTGTTGTTAATGCATAGAAAATCCTGAAAAGCGAACCCTCAAAATGTCATCTGCAAAATATTCCTCCCTCAAAAGTGTCCTACTATATGGTGTATAGATTATCCCATAGATATTAGTATTTAATATCTATGGTTTTGCTATACCACTGACTATGGTTTTGCTATACCATGCATACATACATTACGCCGGAGCTAGAGGGTGACAATACCTGTACATATAGCATGACAGAATTATATGAAAAGTATGACATTTCAAAAAACCAGCCATTCAGATGCTACTCACAACCAGTTTAACCGTTGAAACTTACAAATACATTTTGGCCATTTCTACAGTTGAAAAATCACTTGTTTACAAATAACCTCAAATTCACATTTCATTATTGATACATTTGATATCAAGAAGAGAACATTTATGGGCTTAATTTATCTAACCAATACTGCTATATACTGACACAAATTTATCTTCAATAATTGTTTTGTAACCTTATTAAACAATCATGATGAATGAAGTCATTTTTTTGTGAATTGAAAATCATGAACAGAAGTGACCATTGTCTATTATACTGTATAACACTATAGTACACTATAGCTATGCCATGAAACATAACATTTGACTTGCATGGGCTGCAAGCTGTACTAGCTATGTTACACAGGAATCCATTTCACTGTCGGTATGTAATATTAACTCACTGGCTCCATTGTTAATAAGGTAATGGATGATTGATAGCCTCTTGTAGCAGACAGCATAATGGAGCATATTGTAGCCTTCATCTTCAGTAGCTAGATCAATGAGGTAGTCACAAGAGTGCTTCTTCGTGGTCCTCAAAATTTCTTTGACTCTTTGTAAATCTCCATTGATAGCCGCCTAAATTGGAACACGCACATAACTATGAATTAATAATGCTTGCTACTTGCATGGTGTGTGTAAAGAGAATAGCTAGCTACTTTGCTATGTAACAAGTTTTGACTCATTGCGGCTTCCTGATCTATGACCAGTTCAGCTGCATAAATGTACTAGTGGAGCTCATACACAAAAGGCATGCAGAGTTGAACCTGCACTCAAAGTGATTAGCTATCACAAGCCTGAATTAAACAAGGAAGCTGGCAGGGTGAACTGAAGCCATGCTCCAAGGATGCATGGCATAATCACTTAGCTAATTAATAGTGGCTACTCTGCATGGCCAGGTTTTGGCATACTAGCTATGTACTTTCTTTGCAAATAGCTAGCTACTTACTTTTGCACCATCTAGTTGAACTATTTCAGCGAGCTCGTATAGTACTTCTTGTTCTGCGGAAAAGCCGTGGAAAGGAAGATGAGAGGGTGATTTAAATCCGTCCAAGCTAATAATACTCTGGTTTCTCAGAGACTGATCCAGAAGAGTATGCGGAACAAGATTTCCACTTGTTGTTCTGTCCATGTCGGTATGAGTGCTCTCGTACTGCCGTAGACTGTGAACATTGAGTTATATAAGTAGGATGGTGTTCCGTTACCGCAAATTTACATTTCCTTCATTGTTAGGATTGGTGTCTATTCTAAGTGCACGTGAGCCTATGTAGGCTTGGTGAACTATTAAGGCTAGCCAAAAAAAATCTATAGCAAGCCTAAGCAGCTATGCATACTGAATCATACTATATATGCAGTATGCAAGGAATTCTATGAACCGTACAGTTGTGTGTACATAGCTATATATAGCTAGTTTATCTCAGCTGCATGCCCTGGTGAATTATTGTTGCTAGTACAACAGCAAAATATTATATAACACTTTAATATTCTTGGTCCATGCAACTTTAAAGTGGCTGTACCAAATAATAGTTAATTATTGATGTCATTACCAGTTAAGTCTAGCTGCTTGCATGTAGTTTTACAAGGTCAAGTCATCTGCAGCTGATCATTTGCTCCAGGCTTAGTGGTTTGACTCCAGTCTCTGCAAATAGTTTGGAACAGTGTGGTGATGGTCCCATATTAACAAATACCATTTATGATTGTTTGCTAATTTCAAAGTAATAGAAGCCCATACATTCTAATTGACCACCACCAATTAGCAGCTTCATGTTTTGACCACTTAACACCATATAGTCAGAAATCTATATAGTAGGTTTGTTGATGTCAACAGCAGCTACATAGCTACACTAACATACTGAATTAATACAACGTTTATAGAAATGGGGTGGAAGTAAAATTGTAAAGCACACCAGCATATGGCATTGTATACAAGTTGTTGTGTGTCATGCACAAGTCAACTAGCTAGTTGAATATTCTCACAAAACAAATATTTACTGCTACTAAAGCTGTGCACATAAAATTAAAGCACTACACACAGAGGATTAAGATAATTACAATGCTACGCACTTCATACTACTACTAGTGCACAGAGTGGTAAGCATGGTACACATTTAATTCTGCACGACTAGAATATGCTTCACACAGTGATTACTGCTATTGTGTTCCTTGGTGCAGACATGCTTTTTAAAACCAATCCAGACTCTTCATAGCTGCGTGGTGTTTTTGCCTGACTGGTTCAAAAACAGGCACAATTCATACTCTTAATTGCTATGAGTATTGACAGCAACAGATTATCTACATTCGGTTGCAGGTAAGATAACTACAACATGTATTGCACTACAACCTTTCACCGTATGTGTATATAGACAACAACTATATTCAGCAATACAATAGTCATATATTAGATAAATTATCATAGCTTCCATTTCATAAATGTTCAGTGTTCTTCCTGTCTATATGTGGAAGACTCAGTGCATCAGTTTGACTAACAATAGACTGTCTACCATTTATGGACATTTTAAGAGCATCATCAATTGACATTCTGCTTGCAGCAAGCGTATCATTATTTCTTGTACTAAAATTGTATTCTTTTGTTTCATTGTCATATTGTAGCAACGGAATTTGAGAAATATTTTTTTTAGTTGATTGGATTAAATTTTCCAGAACTTGCATCTTATCCATGAACCCCTTCTCTAACTCATCCATCTGCTTCACAACAGTTTCTTTAAGTTCCTTTAATGGATCTTTAGTAGAATTCTACAATAAGCGACAACATAGAATGGTAGCTATTTACTCCATGTGTATAGTGGTATATTTCAGTGATTCAACCTGACTTAAATGGCATGGACTTCTTGCCAGCATAGGGCTTTATACTAAATGCTATCCCAATGGGGACATGTAAGTGACGTAGCGCAGAGAAAACTCTACAACGGATAGCCAAAACCAAAGGGGTAGCTTGATAAATGGCACCAGTATGCTTACGTGTGTAGGTGACAGCCTAGCAGATCTAGTAGCAATACAAAAATACTTCCCTATATATACTCACATACCTGCAAAGTGTTGAAAATTGTTTGAAGTTCTTTGTCATCTTTTAAACTGGAAAGCAATTTTTTTTGCCGGTTGTACCAATTTCTTGTGATAAAAGAATATCTACCACCTGCTGCAAGAGTATAGGTCTTCATCTTTTTCTTACAAAACTTCCTTAACACTGGTGCACTATCTTCAACCTCCAACGCCAATTGTACCTGTCAATAATTGTCAGCACTATAGTTATATGATTTATTTACTATGCATTTCTAGAACCTGGAGACCCAGCCTGATCAACGTAGCTCTTGCTCTTTCAGAAGCTGTGTCTCCTACAGCCAAACCAACCTGTATGCAGAGAACGAGTAATATAATTTTGTTCATATATTATATAAACTATACCAGTAAGTTGTTGAACAGCACTGGCATCATTATGATAAACACTATCCACAGGAAGTAAGCCGCTCCAGGGAAGTGTAGAGTTGGCAGTGGTGCTCCATTGTTATTATCAAAATTATCAACAGTATTTAGGAATAATGTGTCAAACTCAAATTCACCGGTGGTCATGACCAGAGTTTTCACAAAAGCTCTACCAGGTGTAGAAAATGGTGTTAACTTATCCTGCAACATAATGTGCACTTTAATACCATTTGTTAACTACTACACTATGACATACCGGCCTCACTAACAACATGTAAAATGGAAGAGCAAATGATAGAATTAGTAGAGCTGGTATGATGGCTAATGTCGCAAATGTGTACACAATGTTTAACAAGATATTGATGGGAATTCCAGTAAAGGGTAACCGTTTTAAAAACATCAGCAAGTCTGTCCATGCTAAGAAGAGAGAAATAGCCCCCACTTGCCACACCCCAGAAGTTGTACAGAAACAGTCACCTCTGTGGTGCCCTAAGCAAAATATAATTGTTAAAACAAACAGTGGAATCTCCACAAGGTTCTCCAAGTCATGAAAGTATAGGAATTTTCGTCTCCATATTTGCAGCAGTTCAAGCAGCAGTTGAACAATGGAAGACAACAAAATGATGTAGTTTACTATATCCAGCGTACGATACTCTTGACTACTCAATCCTGCATGTGTACACACACACACACACACATAGCCATCTGGTTAATAACACGACATCACAACATACCATAATCTTCACATTCTTCAACACTCCTTGAGTGTGTATTTATTGGAGCACTTTTACAAGCTGAATAACAACAAAATAACTGATTGATTCTATTATCTGAAGTTAACTTACTGTTGCAGTCAAAGTGAGTTTGATTAGCATCAACTCCTGTGCATGCATTATAGTCACTCAACAACACTACAAACTAAATACCTATTTCTTCTTCCATTTCTATTGTAGTATTGAAACTGTATGTATCATTTTCTGCTCCATTGCAAGTAAAATTATTATCACAAACAGTTTTTTCAGTGTTCTCTCCCTGGCAGAAACGTCCACCAAGCAATGGGGTAGGATTGTTGCACTCTCTAGTGCGAACCCGTGTGAAGACATTGTCATTGCATTTAACTGTACAGCACGACCATTCACTCCACTGACTCCAGCATCCATCAACTGCAAAGAAGATACTAACCAAGTACAGCATGCAATAACTGTACCTCTGCAAACTGGACCATTAGGTAGAGGTGTTACAAAAATCAGTGAAGTAAAAAGAGCAAGGAAAATAACATAGAACACAAGATTTAAGAAAAAGGATGGAGCACCAAAAGTCCGCCATTTATGATCTAGCAGACTACCCACTACTGGGTGTGTTAAGAGCCTTGTTCTCTGGTGTATCACCTGTAATATACACCATAAGTTATGATATCTATTACTCATAACTATATAGTACCATTAGCATTAAAGGATGATTTTTTATGGTGTAAGAAGCAGGACCCCATGGTTTATTGTCATCATCTTCATAAAATTCTGTATAGAAAACAGGATTCACAAAGGATGTATCCACTGCTGTTGCTGGCTTGATGAAAACATTAATTAACTTGTCAAAAAAGCTAGGGTTAGGTGGATCCTGAAAGTCATCCAAGTATTCAAACAAGTAAGTTATTGCATTGCTCTCATTGTCTCCTTCTTTGTGCTGTTCCTCAATGATACACTGATACAACACTACCTCAGCAACATCTGTGATCATATTATAGCAATATGACAGTTATTTAGTAATTATACCTGGCATATACTTGATAAGCAATCTCATTGGTGTTGTCTCATCATGGGTTGTGCAGAACCTCATCAACCTTTGCCAGTACCGGCTAGTAACTAATGCCATAACTACTTCCCTTTACAGTAATAACGGTGTAATAGATTTAATAGATAAATGCACTTATATTACTTGTGCTTATTAAGGATAGCTTCAATCAAACAGTTGTGGCCATTATCATTGTTAATGGCAACATTCACACCATGATCTAGCAAGACCTTTACCACTTGGACATGCCCATTCTTACAGGCTAACATTAGAGGTGTGCTCTGTCAGAAATATAACTGACAGTGTACAGTCACTTGGGAAGGCACAAACCTGCAGAGTACATTTGTTACAGCCACCATCAGTGGATACATCTCTGCTCAGCAAATATCTCACAACTTCATGGTGTCCAAAATTTGCAGCGGTTGACAAAGGAGTACCCAACACTCCATTGCTGTATGTAAGTTATGCCAACATAGGATATATTTACAATCAACTGTATGCCAACTTTGCTTCTGGATCTGCTCTAGTGTTCTCCATTAAGAATTTCACAATCTTTAGGTGACCTTTCAGACATGCCGTGTGAAGTGGAGTATTACAATTGAAATCTTCAGCTGCTACAAGTGCATTGCTCTGTATCAACCTTTGGACACAGCTACAAGAAATTATGTCAATCAAACATGAATTAATGCTTCCACTAACTCAATATTTCCATACTCAGTAGCAACATGCAGTGGTGTATATCCAAACTTGTTGTATGCACTGGTAAATATTTCACCATAGGAAGTAGGAAGCACAACCTGTATATGGGAATAGTACTATGTTGTGGTTAATATCACCTTACAGACAAGCACGTTGCTGTCGGAGATTTAGCAGTGGCATGTACTAAACTATTTTCATGCTCATCAAGCAAAGTTAAATTTATTGAATGGTTTGTGTTGTAAGCATCAGTCAGTACCTAAATAAATAAAAAAATCATGATCTGAATACAACGTGACTGGTTGGGTTAACCTCAAGTAATTCGGTGTGTTCATTTTCAATGGCCCATTCGAGAACAGTTTTACCATGTCTTGCATGAGTGTAAATTTCACACCCACATTCTACAAACATTCTTATCACTTCCTTGTGTTTAGCAGCTATTGACACCATAAAAGGTGTTAAATCACTGCTGTTTCTAGCTTCCATATCAGCTCCTCTGTATATATTTAAATAGTAAAATAAATTCTTAAGTAAAATTACTTGTTTAACCTCTCAATAAATAAGAATGCTAGATCTTTGTGACCAATTGCTGCAACAATATGGAGAGGCTGGTCTCTGCTACGGTTCTTGCCGTGCAGCAGGGACTGGTCTTGGTCAATTATCAGATTACCAATCTCAGGGTCAGTGTGTGCAGTGAACAAATGCAACAGGTTATTGCCTTGGTTATTGCGAGCATGCAAATTAGATTTCAACAGGAGCAACAATTCCACCACTTCTTTTGAACAATAAGTGGACTGCACGGCCACCATTAATGGGGAATTGCCATCCCCATCACAATCATTGATCAACTTTTTGATGTGATAGTGCTCATGACTCAACAACAACCTTAAGATTTCACTATCCCCATACTTGCATGCAGTAAAGATTGGAGTGTGACCACTTCTGTTCTTCAAGATTACTGAGGCATTACAAGCTAGCAAAATAGGAATTGCTTGCTTAAGATGTTTAGCACAAGCCACATGAAGAGCAGTATCACCATCTTGGTTTGTCAAATGAATGTTTGTTTGGTTTCTCTCCGCTAGCATTTTGATGAGATCAAGGTGGTTATTCTTGCAGGCTAACATCAGTGCTGAATCCCCAGCAGCATTCTGAGCATTAACATCAGCACCTGTTGCATAGAATAACACATTGGACACCATGAAAGACTTGTAGGCTTCAGTGGCGTTTACCTTGTTCCAGCAATATTTCAATGACTTTCAGGTGCGTAGGATTGCTGAGGAGTTTATGTGAGACAGAAATATCCAGAGGATCAAGGAAGACATTATAGTACATAATAGCAAGGTGTAATGGAGTATACAGACCGTCATCATCTGTAGTACAGTCACAATCTGACACAAGAAAAAGATTATCATACACAAATGTACATGTGTATGTACCATACCTGCTTTACTGTTTAACAACAATTCTACCATCGGTAGGTGCTTGTGCACTACTGAATAGTGAAGCATATTGTAACCAAAACTGTTCTTAGTATCAAGTAAGTGTGATGGACCATTATCCTCTTCATAATAATACACCCTGGCAATTAGTTCTAAAACCAAGTCCATATCCCCCATGACAGCAGCCTGCGATCCATGCATAAACCAATACTACTGGTATAATACTATTTACTACTACCTTAGTGCCATCTACAATTATGGCATTACTCAAAACCTGAAAGAAGTAGTCTTTGTGAAAATGAGCTGCCATCTCTTACTAGGTTTAGCTTAGCAACAAAACTAATCTTTTCACACTTTATAAATGTAAACATTATAGGTGTTAATATAAATAATTATCACTTGTACAAACTACCAAAAATATACATGCTAGCTGCTATTTCACACAGAGAGGTTTCAATACATAGTCAGCCATATATACTATACAGCAACAGCTAATTATTCTACATTCTTATATAAAGGTTATTGTTGCACATTCAAACGCATTGCAGTGGAACTAGTTGAAGTAGTATGTCGCAAATTCAGTGGCTGTCTCTTCATCAATGCCTTTTCATTTTGCTGTGCATTTTCTTGGCACTCACGATTCCGGAAATAAACAGAAATTTCATCTTCCAAGTGCTGAATTCGTTCCATAAATGCATTGTGCATATTATGCAAAGATTGCTTTTGTTGATTTAGTGTCTCTTGGATTTCATGCACAGGATCTGTTTTCTAATGGTAAAGTAAACATATACACATCCATCACTTCAGTCTAATTATTTAATCTCACCAGCAATTGTTGCACTTTTATGAAATTTTCTTGCTGTTCCCATGTGGCCAGTTGGGCTTCTCTTCTTTCCAACTTTGTGGTTCCCAACAGAAAATCATACCAGGAGTGCTCACTGGTGAATGACCTCCCTGTACTTCTTGTATAGTAGCGTAGGCGCATGTTAGACATAGTATCCTCCAATTCTAAAATCAGTCTAACCTGTAGATAGATAGATGGGTAGATAGATCAAAAGTGGTGTGTTAATATGAAATATATATGTATAGTAGGTTTGTACATTCCTGCAACCATACACCAGCCTCGCAATACCTTCATGGCATCACCTTGGTAGACATGCTGAAACCTAACTGATGCCTTCAAACAAACATTTCTCAATGATACTACAGGTATGATTTTTAAATGTTGCTTCAGCCTGACTGGTACCTTTGGGCATATCACAGTACATTTAATTCGGTGTGCATATCTGCATCTTGAACCATTCTTTTATTCTACACCAAGCCAAAATGTAAAAGATGCAGAACTTAAGCTGAAATGGAAAGTGTGCTTTTCTATCTCAAGAATCTGTCTCAACCAAAACCTTTGATCGAGAAGTATGGGAGCTGCAACCACTAGGTGATAACCACTAGGGGATGTCATCCATGTAGCTTTGTTTGATTTGCCAAAGCATTATAGAAAAAAGTTTTATAAAAAGAAGCTACATGGACATTTGATTGGCTGACCAGTCAGAGCATTTGGCACAATATCATTAAAAATGGTTCACGCCATTTTGAGTCCTTAAATTACTTATATCCTACATATACACTTGGCTGGATATATAAATGGTAACTTCACTAATAAACCATATTGCAAATTGGTTGACCATTAGCGATGGAACATTGGAGTTATGATGGTATTGACACAATTTTATTTTTGGCAGAACCACCAAATTTTGTGATCTGCCACCAAATCAATTCCTTGCCAAGTATACAGTATCTCTGAAGGACACATAACCCAGAGGAATGTCATTAATGCAATCAACTATACAGTACCTGCAGACTTATTTTAGTAAGCTGAGCCTTGGCACGTTCCTCTTGAGTATCTCCGACTGCAAGACCAACCTACATACATGATATCGACAAAACACATGTAACTACCAACTACATGGATACCTGTAATCTGTTGCAACTGTAAAATCACTAGAAAGGCTAATAATAGTTATTGGGGTTTGCACACTCCACACACATACAGACACTAACACTACACACATATTTAGTACTATTTGTGGAAAGAATTTAAAAGTATTACTCACCAGTAAGTTGCTAAACAGAATTGGCATCACAATGATAAACATCACCCACATTACTGATGTTATCTCAGGAAGAAACAAGCTCAGGCCTTCGTCAACCAACTCTTGCTCATTAATAAAGATTGTATCAAACTCAAATTCTCCAGTGGTCATTACAAGTGTCTTCAACATGCTACGTCCGATATTAGAGAATGGAGTTCTTCTATTCTAAAGTGTAATCAATATCGAATAAGTATGGATATAACAAATCTATTACTGAGAAAGGGAAACTGGCTTATGATCATTCCCCTCCATCAGCCATTTAAAGGAGTTATTAGAGTAAATCTCAGTACCAATTTTGGTGGGAATCTGATCACGGACTTTAACCAATTATTTTAGATCAAACTTCTGTCACGTCTAGAGTCAACTGGTTCGAGAAATCAGTTGAAAATTGGTCTGTAGATACAGGTTATTGCAATTGAATTCGTCACCTTTGCAGTAACATCAGTACACTAACCTCAGTACTTTAATACAGCGTGCGTATCATTGTTGTTACTTGTAAAAGCTATAAACTGTTTTAAAGTCAGTATAAAACCAAATGGCTATGATTACAATAAGCTAGCATTTGTGAGTACTCGATCGTTAACTCTAGAAAGTACTCAAATACTAAAAAAAAACCATGATTGTTTCAGCCCTACCAAAAAACTATAGATTATAAAGGAGGGGGGGGGGGGGGGGTAGAAAATTATTATGTGATTCACTAAAATTTGTTGTGACATTCAGCCTTACGCAATTCTTTATCACAAACTAGTGCCACAAAATGGTTTACAGTACACTCTGGTAATGCTCACTTGTGTATCCAGGCATTCCACCAACTATCCATTGCCTTGTCAAGCCTTATTGCCATGCATGCACACTCCTCACCTACAGGAGCTCACAAGCTTGTGGCACAATTTACCAGCAACAGAAATGATAATTCTTAACAGACCTAACTGTTCACTGATGAATGTCATACACCCCAAAACATATTAAGCTATAAGCTATGTGTAAAAGGTGATGGCATAAACACCATTGCCATTTTTTGGCTGCCACCTTCGATTCCACAGCTTTTCTCATCCTGGCTTTTTTGGAGGGTTACACCCTTTTCTCTCTCACTATTTTGGTATAGTTTAATAATGTAATCACTTTCTTATGGTGGCCTACTGGTTGATGGTCAGAAACACAAACTATTTCACAAGCCTTTTTAACATTACTAGCAGTCACGTTGTGCCACAGTTGCTCATTATTCATTCATCAGTTGTTTAAATTAGTCTGGCACAGAGAGTAGTATCTTGCAAGTCTGCTTAACCTAATACAGTATATGGTAACAGGCTGGTGACTAAATCAACTATAGCTGCATGTGAAATGTTTTGAACTTGCAAAAAATAATTGGAGGAGGGCATTTGCTTAAATTTTCACTGTGTCAATGTTTTCATTTATACAGTAGTTCACAATTACCATAATAACATTTAATGAGAAAGAAACAAAGGGTTTGACACAAATATGAATCCCTTGAAGACAAACAACAGTTTTATTATTTAAGGTGTCCAGTGATCAGAGATTCATTGACCAGAGGTTGCAGGTGTCCATTATTACTACACAAATCAATCTTATAATGGTAGACAAATGCTGGGTCTTTAAAAAATGTAAACAAATCTTGTCAGTAAGGGAAGCATAGTTTCGATACTTACAATATAACACTTACTGGAATAGTGAGTAGCATGTAAAATGGAAGAGCAAATGCAAACACCAGCAATGCAGCAATCAAAATCAACTCAAAGAATGTGGAGAAAATGTTATACAATATACTGATGGTTATTCCTGTATAGGGCAGTCGTCTCAGGAAAATCACATGGTTCATCCATCCTAAGAATATTGCTAAAATTCCTAAACTCCACACAGCCTTGTCAGGACAGAAACATTCCAGTTTGAGGTGACCTATCGCGAACGTCATTGAAAGCATGAATATTAAAACCTCCAACCAATTTTCAAAGTCTGTCAAATACTCTAGTTTCCTGCTCCAAAATTGGAAAGCTTCCAAAATCAATTGAACAAATGAGAAAAGAATTATCAACACATCCGCAGCATATATGTAAGATTCTGCTGATGATGATAATACGCCTGTATGTATGGGAAGCCATTAAATCACATGCTGTATATAATATCACTATTACCATTGCAATCGTCTCCTCTCATCTGTTCAATGCTACGTAGTTGATAAAGGCAATCACCTACAACACAATACAATTATAAATACAGTTATACTACATGATGTACTGCATACTGTAAGAAGGAGACATACAATGTAGTTTTTATATTGTTACTCCTGGATGTCTTTTTAACATTCAGCAATCGAATATAATATGGTTGTTTTCAAAAACGTTAATGATTGGGGAACATGCTTAGTTGAATAATATTTATGCTTGGAAGAAGCTTTACAGCCAAAGAGTCACATAAACAAAATTCAAATAACATCACAAGAAGTGGTTACACTAGCTGGATAACAATTTTCATACTGACACTCATTGGGTCTATTTATTTAAACCCAATGAGGTCGGTGTAGAGCTCAAAAGATAAGTATAAACCACCTGTGGACACAATCAGCATTTTACAATTCCTTTATCCAGAACTGAATCCTGTCTGAATTCATTTTTATCCTCAACCATCGAACCAATAGTTGCTATGCTTACCTCTTCCCCACAGACTATAGCTATAATTTAATTATCTGTGTTTCAATGATTGGGGTGTGAAAGTCTTAGCCAGTCAAGGGATGCAGGTATAAAGACTACTGCTGCCAGTGGCTGGAGACAATGTCATTGACAGCCATACAAGTTTTTAGCAAATATGAAATGCGTGAGTATTTTGTGTAAGATCAATTTTCCAGTGAGGTGTGATTCAGTCTGGATCACATTCTTACCACAACACATCCTATCACCCCCTGGTGTGAGTGCCCATGATACATCACATTCGTTTAAAAGTCCCTTAAATGGTAGGAACTGTAACGGCTGCTTCTTGGTCTGAAATGCTATGAATAGCTCTACCTTCAGTGAAGATTTTTACCTGCATAGCTGGCTGGTGATGCAATATATATATACAGTGTGTGTGTATGTGTGTGTGTGTGTGTGTGTGTGTGTGTGTGTGTGTGTGTGTGTGTGTGTGTGTGTGTGTGTGTGTGTGTGTGTGTGTGTGTGTGTGTGTGTGTGTGTGTGTGTGTGTGTGTGTGCGTGTGTGAATGTACTTGGTGACAAATTGCTGCAATCAGATCACAACTATCAATTAAACAAAAGGTCATTTCACTTTATCTTTGGCTATGCTTGTTTTACACATTGGGGAAATAGTATGTAAAATGAGTAAGCCATTAACCCACTAGCATCGATACCTGCCCAATATGCGGGACTTGTTTATTGTACAAGTTCAACACTTTCAGATTCAAAATAATGTACTGGGAACCAAACAATAAACATCAACACCATTGTGTGCTATAACCATGACGTTGTTTTTTTTTTAAATACATGAGTCCTTTATACCATCCTGCAAGTTAAGGCAATAGTAGAGTTTAGCATAAGTGAAAATAATTTAATTGCTCTGTTGTGCAACCACTAAATGTGGTTCACCATAAAAATGTACAGTAACTGTTGGGACGTGGACGACCATGGACACTAAATCCTTTGTTATACAGAAATAAAAGGAGATACCAGAGCCTTCTAAACAGCACCAGAAACTACATTGATTTCTGCACATTTTGTCAGTTGTCTACTTATGTGGTTAGCTACTGAAGTTGAAAATGCTTGGTGAAAAAGTATTCTGGTGCTGAAGCATGCAAACAGATGCTTGTTTCTATGTTTTAATCAAAGAAAGCAAGAACAAGTATTGGATAGTATTTACTGATGTGCTAAACATCCATGTTTGCTTGTTGGCTCATCTGGTTGATTGTGGAGTTTATATTCCATGTAATCAATAAAATAATCTATTACCAAGCTTTGCCAGTCAGTCTGAGTGGTTTTCACAAATACCAGCCATTGTTTTGTAAAGTATTTAACTTTATGGCTCCATAACTCGCTTACCCTTTAGCAGACAATCACAAAATTAAGGGAAATCAATGTAGTTTCTATCCATGTACAGAAAATGGGAACATACTGTACACTTTGTAAGTAACTGAAGCTTTATTGTCAGTTATCATCGTTTTCCCAATGGCTAGCCTTCAATCCACCAGAGCATCCAGTGGTTGCAAAATACCAGATGCTTATACTAAACTCCACTATTGTATGTACCTATTTGTTTACCACACAATACCTGTCTAATCACGCAGGTACATGTAAATTAGTTTCTACATGATAACTTTACTGACAACAAAAAGAACTGATAACCTATTTAAACTCAGCACCATTCACAGTAGCTACTATAATACTGTACAAGTATAAGGAAAAAGGTAGGGAAACGAAGGAAACCATCTACACCTACAGATATACTAGTGAACATTTAATCCCTCCAGGGGTGTAGCCAGGATTTTTTGAAGGGGGGTTCCAGCACCAGCATTGAGTTACTAGAAGCAGGGGTCTGGGGGCACAGCCCCCAGCCGCTGAGAGACTTTCAATATTTTAATAAATCAAAACTCAGCAAATTGCTATATTTTATGCAAAAAGTACATTATGATGCATTAAGTGCCCCTGAGATGAAGGTAGTACTAGATAAAGTCACCTAGTGGAAACAGACAGCATAACACATAGAGACACATATAGTAATCTGTAAGTGATGGTTATATCTCACTGTGGTATAGGAGCCATGAATCCACTGATACAAATGACAATCAAAACAATATAACGGCTATACAAATATGCATAGCATGAATTCATTTTGCATACCACAAGTGATAAATTACTAGAGCTCTGTATCTTTAAACACTGCACACCAAAGCTATAGCAGTATAAGGTCATGCTAAGTTTTGCATTTAATGTTGGAATGTCTGAAAAACTTCATAATATTATGGACATGGGTATTTACATGCATGTTCTATTAGAGTATACCTGACTGCTCTATTAGAGTATATCGATCTTTTTAACAAGTTTTGAAGAGGGCTCATGTTACCTCTGTAAATCCTTCCCTGAGAGATGAATGTAAGTTTTATCAATTGTTGTGCTGTGCCATACACTATATTGCTCACTCATTTTGTCCTGCCACACTAAATGGTGTGTTAGGATCCTGCTTGTAGAAGTCTAAATTTTACAGGGGGGGTTCCTGAACCCCCCTCCCTACGCCCCTACCCTCAGTCTATACCCATGAATGAATTAGGGATTAAAAGTGCACTAGTATATCTGCAGGTGTAGGTGGCCTCCCTTAATTGTTTCCCTACTTTTTTTTCTATGATGCCTAATCAAACTTAAAATTCTTAATTTTAATTTTTTTGTAACATTATTTATGACTGCATGGTGAACCCCGTGCATACTCCATCAAAAGAAAGAATAGTGCCAGAGGTAATGTTGAACATGCACCCCAATTATCAATTACTGACTTGAAAGTGTAGTGGTCATTATGCTTCGCTTTCAGCTATGTTCAGCCTGTTTCACAACGTTACAAACGAAGAACAGTAGAAGAAGCGTCTCTGCAATTAATTCAGTCACGACGGAAAATACAGACGATTCCATTTACAAATGTAGTGAAGCCATCGCACTACTGCAAATTAACACTTTGGAAAGAAATGGGACACAAAGAAGGTTATTGAGTTATGCTAGTCTGAAGGCATCAGGCAGGCAGTTAGTCAGTCAATAGAAAATTCCATTGAATAAAAATTTCATAGCAATCTACTGGAAGTATTTAGGGTTGTGCTGAAGGCACTTTTGGGCTTGGTTATACCTAACCAATACTGCCAAGGCATCAAGATGGTATTGTGAAGCTGGTTTTTGGGTGATATTTTTGGCCAGAAAAACCCAAACTTTTATGATTCTTAACATATAGTACTACTGGTAACAAGCAAAGGTTTATAAACAGGTTTAACTTAAAACACAAGTTCATAATTTCTGTTACCCAGGTTAATTGTTTTATAACATGGGCAGGTTAGAAAAGTGGTGTTTACAACAGAAACTATGAAAGAATTACTTGAATGGAACACATGAGACAAACTGAATACAAAATGCTATATTTTCCCAAGCAAAGCAATACCAGAATACCATTACTATGAACAAACAAGCTAAACTTTGGATCAAAAAGGTATGTTAAAAAACAAAACAATAATATTCCATCAATAAGATTCAAACCCACAACTTGGCGTAACTGTAATTTTGCACACAAGTAGTTGTAAATTTTCTCTAACTTCAGTATACTGTAGTGGATGAACAAAAGTAAAGATACTTGCAATAGGTTGCCAGATGACAAGCGCTTTGTGATAACTATACACATAAAGTCAAGTAATATATCAGGAGGCATGGCCTCAGACCCCTAGATTCGCACACTAAAGTATATTTTCCCTCTACATAAATATCATCTAGTTATAGTGCTACGTAGCTAGGCATAAAGTCTGGCTATGCCACTACATGTTGCTGCAACCATGGCTTAGCCTTCTGCACCATATTACAACACTAACTACTGGCTGGCCAAGCAACTTTAAAAAATAATCAAAGTAAAGTGTTAGGCTATTTGTTCACCAGCTTTATTTTGAACTGTGTGTATATATTTACAACATTTACATGATTCTTTGACTTTAACACAATACAATAAACTTACTTTGGCAACTGACATCCATAACTATATAAGAGAACAACAGAAAACTATAAACACATGAGTTATTATTATTATACCACACGTGCTTAGTTGACACCACCAGTCAGAGGAGGTTAGTCATGCATCACTCTTGTATTATCACAATGAATCTTACCAACTAGTAGGGATCATTGCAATAAAAAGTGCATAACAAGGTGTAATGTCATCACGTGAAGTGCAAATTTAATTGATACTTTAGCCCATATAATTAGAAATAAACCAGCAAGGGATTTAAGTCACACTTCAATAATCCCTGCTAGTTTGTAAAATTCCTTGTATTTATTTGTTAACTTTTTAATATATAAAGAATGACACCAAACCTATAAGGTTATAGTTGTACGACAAAATGCGTGCCTCATGTACGAATTACCAATTGTTTTTAGATATGCTCTGTCCATTGCACAGTCCTACACAGGCAGAATGATAAGTGACGCTAGCCTACAACCAATCTGCTTATACTTTGACTGTGGGAGGCACAAAAGTTACAGTTTCTTATGTGATAGGCAAAAGGTAAATGGGACATAAAGTAAGTAAATCCATGATGGGTGAATAAAGACACCTGCTGGGCTGAAGCAAGTGAAAAATCAAGCCCATAATCTTAGCTGTTATTGTGTTATGCACATCTGAAGGCAACAGTTGGTCAGTCATAGAAAATTTACTGTATTAAGAAAATATTTAAAATCTTCTAGCCACCTTTTTTTAGTATTTTGGGTTGCCCAGCACCTAAGGCTTGATTATACCTGACCAATACTGCCAAGGTGCCATGAAGGTAATGTATTATATAAAGTTGGTTTTTGGTCAATAGTTCTGTGGGAAGGTATAAACCATTATGATCACTACTATACAGTACTATCATACTTTACAGCCGTACTGTAATTGAAAAACTGAAAAACTTTCAAAATTGAAAAACTTTCAATTAAAGTATGTGTAGTTTATTAAAGTGAGTATGTGCTCTAATAGAGTGGACAAATATACTATATGCATAATAAACGATTGCTTATTACAATTAACACTTCTAATCAACTTTGATAGTTAGGATAACTCATCAGTTGGATGTGAAACATTGTTGAAAATGATAATCCATATAGTCTTGTAATGAGATGCTTACCCATTAATGTCAAAGTTTAAAGGAAAATTTCATGAACTATGTCATGCTTTATTAGATAGTGCTGGTCAGTGCTCTTGAGCCACTATATTGGGAGAAATTCACTATCACTTTTTTTTTTTGGTGTGATGGTGTGTGACTTAATAAAGGTACATGACCAACCTTCTCTGTCATATAGCTATAATACTCACTCAGAATAGCTGATGCGTTCACACTGGCATTATCATTACTACCACTGCAAGTATAAGTTTGAAAACTGCCATTTGTTATATCCATCAAAGTCAAATTAGAAGCGCAAGTAAAATTCCCTTCAGTATAATTCGTAATGATTATACCATCAACACCAGATTCAAGTTCAAATCCATCTTCATTAAACCATTCTATTCCTGTAGTGGTTCCATTAATGGCACACGTAAAGGTAGCAGTTCCATTATTTGGAGTCTCATCCATAGGATTTCGAGTAATGACAAGAGCTAAAACAAAACCACAAGGGTATATACAACAAAGTACATAGTTGCTCAGTAACAAATACATACACTGACAAATTTAAGGAAAATTAGAAATTTAAGTTCAATTAGGGATCATAGAAAAAAGTAGGGAAACAAGGGAGGTCGCCTACATCTGCAGATATACTAGCGAACATTTAATCCCTAATCCAGTCTATACCCAAGACCAAGACTGAATTAGGGATTAAATGTTCATTAGTATATCTGCAGGTGTAGGCAACCTCCCTTGTTTCCCTACTTTTTTCTATGATCCCTAATCGAACTTAAAATTTCTTTTTCCTTAAACTTGTTTGTTTACTTTTTTTGTAACATTATTATGACTGGTGAACCCACGCATCGATACTGCATCAAAAGAAAGGATGGCGCCAGAATTAATGTTTTCCTCTGAGCGCACATCCCAGCAATCAAAAACTGCTTTGAAAGTGCAGTAGCCATTACACTTTGCTTTCAGCTATGTTCGGCCCGTTACACAGTGCTACAGATGAAAAACAGTAGAAGAAGTGCCTCTGCAACAATCCAGTCACCACGAAAATACGATTCGCGCACCCCCAACTATCAATTACTGCCTCGAAAGTGCAGCGGCCATTACGCTTCGCTTTCAGCTATGTTCAGCCCGTTACACAGCATTACAAGCAAAGAACAGTGTTAGAATTGTTTCTGCAATCAGTCCAGTCACCATGGAAAATACGTATGATTCCCATTTACAAACGTACTGTAGGAAAGCCATGCATTGCACTATCGCGAATTGACACCTTGGGCCATCAGCAAAAAGAAATGGGACACAAAGGAGGACAAAGGTAAGTCCATGATGCGTGCATAGTACGTACTCGGTATGCCAAATGGCACGTCTCGGCACAAAGTGACATCGAACAGTGAAAATATCAAGCCCATAGCCTTAGCCGTTATCGAGTCAGGCAGGCAGGCAGGCAGGCAGGCAGGCAGGCAGGCAGGCAGGCAGGCAGGCAGGCAGGCAGGCAGGCAGGCAGGCAGGCAGGCAGGCAGGCAGGCAGGCAGGCAGGCAGGCAGGCAGGCAGGCAGGCAGGCAGGCAGGCAGGCAGGCAGGCAGGCAGGCAGGCAGGCAGGCAGGCAGGCAGGCAGGCAGGCAGGCAGGCAGGCAGGCAGGCAGGCAGGCAGGCAGGCAGGCAGGCAGTTAGTCAGTAGCAAATTCCATTGAATAATTAAAAAAAAAAAATTTATAACAATTTATTGGAAGCCTTTAGGATCATACTGAAGGTACTTTTGGACTTGGATATACCTAACCAATACTGCCAAGGTGCCAGGATGGAGTTGTGAAGCTGGTTTTTGGGTGAATTTTTTGGCTAGAAAAACCCAAATCTCCATGATCCCTAATATACAGTACTACCGCACTGTATGATGATACATACATTGAGAGCTAGATACTCGCTGCATATTAGATATAAAATTGCAATAGCATAACCAGTATTTGTAAGCTATACAGTATGTTTTATCCCAGATGCAGCTACGTCTATTCTCGGTAAATAAACTACAGGTGATACATGTTGATCTAGCTATTACACATCCATTCCAGAGCTTATGATAACATCCAGACACTGGACAAAATCTGGTCAGATGTCTGACCATATTGCAATTTGGCTGGATACAGTGTCCTATCAAAGCACAAGGAGGGAGCCTAAAGGCTGAGCTGGCATGTCTGTTGACATATCAATATAATAACAGTAATTTGGCTGATAGGAGATAATATAAATTCTTACAACTTGCCGGCCAATTCTGGTTTGTCAGGAGTATACATTCTTACAACTCGCTGGCCAATTCTGGTTTGTCAGGATGTTGTGGTATGACAACAGAAATTTCTTATCATAAGCTCTGCTACTCTATACCAAAACAGCCAAATTGTAAAAAAGGATGTGGCGACTGAATGCTCTACAGGGTGACTTGTTACTGAATGGTGACTGCTCTATTAGAGTATCTCAATCCTACCCACCAGGGAAAATCCTGCACTGTATGAGTAGGTACCAGTGCTAGGACAATTTTGAAGGTGCTGATATGGAAGTAGCCTCACCACAAGGGAATTTCACAGCAAAACTGTTTGTTTCCATAAGGGCATAATCAAGTTATGAATACATCAAAATTATTCCCTCAAGTGGTCACATGACGCAGTAGTGAATGTCTTGATAATTACATAACACATTATTACTCCCAACCCTATATACCAATCTAATATATTCGGTTAACATATGACAACTTACATGGATCATCAGCTGCGCATTCTTCTGTTTCTTTCTTATTTCCCTCACAAAATCCTTTTCCAAAATTTCCATTAGTGCAAGTTCTTGTTCGGGACCTCATTCCATTAAGATTGACACAATCACCCTTCAAATCACAGTTACTCCAAACTCCCCATGAAGACCAACAACCAGGTACTATAAAACAGTCAGTACTATGAAACCATACAAGCATACTCAGTGGCGGATACAGGAGGGTTGCAATGGTTTCAGCTAAAATCCCCTCTGAAAGTAGCATGCACCCCAACGATTCGTGTGGGTGACAATTTGCAATCATGTGGTGATAACATTGTTATACATAGTGTATTATATTAGGACTTTTTCTACTGGCCAACTTCATACCTTTGCCTTTGAAATCAGCATTATGTTGTTAAACAGCAGGTAATGACCTTTTTTTGGTCTTTGACTTAAAGCTAGGCGTGGAATTTCAAAAAGTCTGGATCCACCCCTGACAGTTATTATTGAGAAACTTCCTCAACCTGAAAGCCCCTCTGAAATTTCTAGATCCGCCACTGATACTAGCATATGTAACTCTTTTAACTTCTGAGACCACCAGCAATTGGAGACTAATACTAGTTGACCAAAAGTGTACATGAATGAATGCTCCCTTAGCAAAAATCATTGAAGTGACTGGCCATGGCTTTCACCATAATACACCTTATTTTGTGGCTATACAACACAGTCACACACACTGATTTCTCTGACATTGAAGCATATACATTAGCACTCTACTTAAGCTAAAGAGCTATTATACATGGCACACATACAGTACATACCGTTGCATTTGTCCTCTTGAGGAAACGGTGCCACTAATATGAGAGCTGTGAACATAACAAGGAATAAAGTGTAGACAATCATGTTAGCCACAAAAGCTGGTAGACCATATGTCTTCCACTTGCGTGTTCGCATCTCCTCAACAACAGGGCTCAAAAGGAGGGAAGTCCTTTTGTACTTCACCTGCAAAAGTTATTAGAAAAACTATACAATATTTGACACGATAGTGGGTTCATAATAGGGATTAACCATGTATTTTTGCAAAAAATCCTCACACCCAAAACCATCTTGAAAAGCAACCTTTAACTCAAAATGACCCTCTGGTGGCTCCTTGCTATGAGTATAAGTCCACTAAAAAGAATCTAGTAAACAATAAGGTATGGTACACAAAACCATTTTGTTCATATTATTTATCATTTATAATTCAGAAGGCTCAGTCTCACATATCAACGGTGTTTGGCCAGTTCTCTCAGATAAACAGCTATTCGCAGTAAGAAAAATATCCTCTGGATAAAAGGAAACAAAACCCACAATCGAACCACCCACTTCGGCCTTTTTCTTAGCTGAAACACGTGTTCGCAGTGATTTTCGAACGGTTATGTCTGAACTCGAATCCCTCGTCAAGAACCTTTCAGATAAGTTCGACGGTTTACAAAATGATCTGGATGATCTGAAACGTCGCTCGGGGAAGCGGAAGAAACATAGAAGGCAGCATTCTCGTCGGCACCGCAGACGCCACTCGTCTTCAAGGTCCGGATCTCGGAGCAGTTCTGGCCACAGGGAAGGTTCACACTCTCGGAGAGAGATTCCCACTTCCTTGCGCGAACGATCTCGGAGTAGGTCGGCGTCGCCACCTCGTAGAGGACCACGTCACTGCCATAACAGAGAGGGCTCGAGGAGCCCCACTCGTGAGGACGAACCGCCGACGAGGACTCGACATTGGGAGGACATTCCAAACACGCCTCAGTACAATGAGGTCGTTGAATGGGAGTACAACTCGGATACTGAGCTACCGGAACCAGAGAGACGCCAAGCCCCCCCCCCCCCCCCCCCACCAGCGTAGCGACAGTGTCTGAGGAGACAGGAGGGGTCATCACAAAAGCCTGTACTGCCAGGCTAGAGTATACAGACCGTCTCAAGATAAAGAATGCCTACTCCCTTCCCAAGGTGGCTGCATCCCGGACTCCCCAACTAGACAGCTACCTCAAAGCTGAAGTCCAATCATCCACCAAGACCACAGACAAGGAGCTGGCCACCATACAGTCTCATGTGCTAAACGCCCTTGCCCCACTGAGTGCCATTTTAGAGTCGGAGGAGGACATCCCAGGGCAAATAGTCAATGCAACAGTTGATGCAGTCAAGCTACTTGGCAATGCTAGTGCCCGAATTAGTCACCTTCGGCGAACAAAGATCGTCACACAAATAAACAAGACACTGCTCCCACTAGTTGAAGAGGACTAACTTCGGAGAAGTTTCACCCTCCCTGTTTGGGCCGGAGTTCGCCCAAAAATCTAAACAACTAGTGGACCAGGTGAAAGCAATGAGGTCCGCCCTCAGCACTCCGAAGCAGTTTTTTCGAACAGGCCCCCCCAACAGCCGGGGGGGGGGGGGGGGGGGGGGGGGGGGGTTACAGTCGGAAACAGACCCGAGGAGGAGGAGCCCAGAAAGGATGGTCAGGCCAAAAACCATTCCAGAAGAACACTTGGAAAAAGTGACTCATGCACACACCATTTTAAAAAGTGTCATGATGAATTGGAAAAGTACCCTAGTGAATCAGATTGCATGTCTTGGGGTAGAACAGCTTTGTCAGCCAGACCTACCATGGGCAGGCAGACTAGCGTACTATCTGACCAACTGGTCTGCCATAACACAGCCAATGGGTACTGAATACGGTACGGGGATACCAAATAGACTTTGTGGCGATGCCACAACAAGAATCACAACCAACTCCTCCACACTACACCTCGGAGCAGGTTATACTAATACAGGAGGAAGTAACCAAAATTCTCCAGAAACAGGCAATACAACCTGTGGAGTGCCCCTCGGAGAGGGACTTCTACTCCAACATTTTCCTGGTCCCCAAAAAAGATGGCGGACAGAGACCTGTCATCAACCTCAAGGCACTAAACAGCTTTGTTCACAAACAGCTTTGTTCACCCAGAGCACTTCAAGATGGAGGGCATTCAAACCCTAAAGGATCTGCTAGGGCAGGGGGACTGGCTAACAAAAGTCGATCTGAAGGATGCGTACTTCGCAGTTCCCATACACCATGCACACCAAAAGTACCTACAATTTCAGCTTCAGGGGAAAACCTTCCGGTTCACCTGCCTCCCGTTCGGCCTATCCTCAGCCCCATGGGTGTTCACAAAACCCTGAAACCAGCATTGGCTATACTACGACAGAGAGGGGTCCGGTTGATTGCCTACATAGACGACATCCTACTGATATCAGACTCAGCAGCCCAAGCTCTGGAACATGTTCAAGCTCTGGCCTACCTACTGGAATGTCTAGGGTTCACCATCAACACAGAAAAGTCCATGCTAACTCCAACCCAGAACATAGAATTCTTGGGGGCTCTCAGTAAACTCCATCGACATGGAGCTACAACTCCCCCCACCCAAAACAAAACAGATTCGAGCGGAGTCTCGAAGGATAACGAGGATGGCAGAGTCAACCTCAGCCCGTACACTAGCACGTCTACTAGGGAAAATGAACTCAACAGCATGTGTAATTCCCCCTGCACCTCTCTTCTACAGAAATCTACAGATGGCACTCTCCAACACTCTGGAGAGGCATGCCCAAAACTACGACGGATTAGTAACCTTAACACCAGCCAGTTTGGAAGAGCTGAAATGGTGGGACACGGAGATGTCCAGGTGGAATGGGAAGACCCTCTTCAAGAGAGAGACAGATATGATCATCGACTCAGACGCATCACTGCAGGGATGGGGAGCCTGTTGTGGCACCCAAACCACAAGGGGAGCGTGGTCACAGAAGGAGGCAACCCTCCACATCAACTGTTTGGAATTGCTGGCAGCCACACTAGCAGTTCAGTCATTTGCAAACTGCAAATCCAAATTGAACATCCTGCTGAGGATCGACAACACCACAGCAGTAGCATATATCAACCATCTGGGGGGGACAGTTTCAAGAGACTTGGTCGGTCTGACGAAGAACCTGTGGATGTGGTGCCTGGAGAGGAACATACACATCACAGCCCAACACCTCCCCGGGTCCCAGAACACCATTGCGGATGCAGAATCACGGTCACAGACAGACAGGACAGACTGGAAGCTGTCCCCTCAGCTGTTCCACAAAATACAGCAAACATTTGGCCCACTTCCTGCAACCCGCCTGTCTGCTCAGTGCCGTCGCTACTTCAGCTGGCGGCCAGATCCGTCTGTAGAAACAACAGATGCATTTCTCCAAGTATGGACCCACATCAAGGGATATGCCAATCCACCTTGGAATCTGGTGGGCAGAACACTTGCCCAAGTACAGTCTCAACAAGCCAACCTGGTGTTGGTAGCACCAGTGTGGAGATCCCAACCATGGTACCCCACACTACTACACATGTTGGTGGATTACCCCAGACTGATAATATCAGGAACGGAAATAATGGTCAACAGAGACAGCTCACTGATGCTCCCACAACTAGCCGTATGGCACATCTCAGGGAGAGATACAGAAGTCAGCAGCTTTCAGAGGAAGCTACAGACCTCATGCTTAGTTCCTGGAGGACTAAAACTAACAAGTCCTATGACTCACTTTTCACCAAATGGCACCGCTGGTGTTCTGAACGGAGTTCAGATCCCTTTTCTGGTCCTATAGCTCAGGTGGCCAACTTCTTGGCATACCTTTACAAGGAAGGGTATAAATACAGCTCCATAAATGCCTATCGATCTGCAATTTCCTCAGGTCATGGATGGTTACACAGTTGGCCAACACCCCCTAATCTGCAGACTTGTAAAGGGAGTTTTCCAATCCAGACCTCCATTACCTCGTTACACACAAACCTGGGATGTTCAGAAGGTACTAAACTATCTTGATTCACTAGGTGACAACCAGATGCTGTCTCTGAAGCACTTGACATGGAAAGTGACAATGTTACTTGAATTGTCTCGTCCATCTAGATTGGCCGATCTATCAAAATTGGACATATCTAAACGGGTGTATAAACCAGACGGGATTTGTTTTTGCCCAAATACCTTAGCCAAGCAGTCAAGGTCCACATCTCAGATTTCTAATTTTTCTTCCCCTCTCTTCCAGAAGTAAATAAAGTGTGTCCAGTATCAACCTTAAAGGAATACGAGAGCAGGACACAACCTCTTCGGGGAAGGGAAACTAACCTGCTGATAGCGATTATTAAGCCACATAAGGCGGTGTCCTCAAGTACTGTGGCTAGATGGCTGAAGTCGTTACTGGAAGCTTCAGGCATAGATACTTCAATTTTTGGTGCTCACTCGGTCAGAGGAGCTTCTTCATCTGCAGCTGCGTCAGCAGGGATTTCAACCTCAGACATCCTCAAGACTGCAGGTTGGAGTTCTGAAACCACCTTTCAAAGATTTTACTATAAACCATTGGATAACCCTTCATTTGGCAGAGCGGTGCTCAATCAACCAGCTTCAAACAACACTGTTGATATGTGAGACTGAGCCTTCTGAATTATAATTCATAAATGGCTCAGACCACGGAGTGGTTGCCAGCTATTTGGAATTATATGAAGAAGGTGAAGTTGAACGTATCAACGGTCCCACTCACCCTTCCCGGAGGGAACAATTACAGCTAATCAAAGGCCGAAGTGGGTGGTTCGATTGTGGGTTTTGTTTCCTTTTATCCGGAGGATATTTTTCTTACTGCGAATAGCTGTTTATCTGAGAGAACTGGCCAAACACCGTTGATATGTTCAACTTCACCTTCTTCATATAATTCCAAATAGCTGGCAACCACTCCGTGGTCTGAGCCATTTATGAATTATAATAGTAGTATTTCGTATAACTAATTTTAGAAGCACAATCTCAGAATAAAAGGTAGCAAGGTTTGTCAACTGGACAAATATACATGTCTGTGCGTTATTTTCCACTTCATTTTCAAACAGGAACTGTTCAAACTCCAGGGGCTTTTTTTCTTGCTGAGATGCCATGACCATACGGAAAGCCATAAAAGTCAACACTCAGAGTTAAATTTTCCTGCTTGAAAAAGCCAGGAAGCTTAATCTGTACTCTAAGGTTAGCTCCTAGATGGTTTTTCCTGCTGTAATTAGTGTGTGTGGGTGGGTTATCATGATGTGCCAGCTATTCAAGCCTTGGGAAGCTGTACTAGGTGTGAAGTTGGCTACAAAGGACAGTAAAAGACTCTGTTCCAACAACTTATCTTTGTACAAACACAGCACTATGCTGCCATGTTGATCTGACGGTCTGTGAAATGATTCATTTGTAAATGCTAAATATTGTTTGTGGGAAGCCATATGCACTCATGCATGCCTGTAGTATATATGCCAACAGCCGGTCATTATTAGGAATGTGTAATATATGACAGTTGTGGAAAATAAAGAACAGTTATGCATTGATTGGAAAATAAATACGAAAAACAAGATCACATGCGTAACATTTCTAATCGCCAAAAGTAGCCAAAAAGATACTATTTGCTTGTATTACTACCACAAATGTACTACATACATAGACACTTACCGATTGTCTGATGGCTGAAAACCGACGTGGTTCGAATTCACGAAACGAACACTCCAAGCAAGATGACAAGAAAGCACTCTAAACCAGTTAAAGCACCGCTACACTTGTACAATATGAAAATAAAAGCACTTGGGCATGGTCTCAAGCCTAATATGGCACTCGGCTTCGCCTTGTGCTATATTAATCACTTGCCCACACCCTCATGTTTTTATTTCCATATTGTACGTGCGGCAGTGCTTTAACTAGTATATAGCAATTGGACATTACATACTACTCCAATCACTATCATTTTTTTCTCACGTTTTTTGCCTTCACCCTAATTGTAGGAAGGGAGTGGAAGGCAAAATTTACCAAGCAATGGATTCGCCTGTTCACGGAAAATCCAATGGTGTAAGTTTCATCTTGGTAGAGAACTGCATTTGTAAGTTATGACCGTCTAATTAAGTGCCTGTAGCTTATTTTCTGTATTGTCACTGTACAAATTGATTTTCCTGTTATTGACACTTTGTAGTGCTGTATCTTTGAAAGTTCAAGGCTTCTAGAGCTGAAACTTTGGTTGACCATTCCTTAGGTCATCTAGATAAAGAAAATGTAATAAAATGGAATTTGTAAAATGCACTAACATATGGTACATTTAGCTAATTGGCAAAGATTGCTGACTACTTACATATACCCATATATAGTGCTGTCATTAACTATAATAGTGTAATATTGTGGCCGGTTTTGTGAAAAGGGGTCTTCGCACGTACACATTCAATTTACCAACTTTAACAATTCATAGCTTCAGAAAGATTGAAGGAAACTGATGGCATCAAATCTGGTCAATAGTGAACACCAACATTGCTAAATGGATAGTTCTATATACAGCTCCTTTGTGAACTTTTTCTGCAAATTCATGATCACTAAACACACTGTATAGTAATCTAACTAGATTTTTGAAAATGGGTTTTTAACACTCATCCATATAAGCAAGTATAAGTAAAATTAGGAATTTTAAACTAGAGTAGGGACAATGTAGTACCACGATAAAAAGTACTGAAACAAGCTGAAACCGCCTGTCCAATGCGAGGCAGACTAACGCTCATATCTTCCATCTCTTTGGGAACACTGACACGAAACAAAGATTTCCAAACTCCTCTTGCTTTGGGGATCACGATGGTACCAAGGTATTTGCCGTTATCACCTCCTTTCACTGTGAAACAAGTGCTAAACAATTTATGGATCCGATTTTGTAAATATTTCACCCATTGTGTTTATTGCATTCTACTGTAAAATTAGGCTTGCTCTAACATATGGGATTCTTGCAGATCCGGTCACAAATGTATAACACACCAAATAATTATTATTGCTAAACTGTAATCGCTTATAGTATGTCCACGTTGAGCTGAATCCTGAAAAACAGCTAAAAATTAAAAGTGGGTTTTTTCTCAACGGAGTTAACATTTCAGCCAACCAGATGATTATTGGTAACAGCAAAGGTGTCAACAACAGACAGGTACGGTTTGGCTTCATTACAAGTTCGAGAAAGGGCTGTAATGGACACTGTACTTATACGGCTTTCCCATAGGAAATGTATTGTGAAAATTTTGATTGGCCGTAAATATTATGTCAAACATTTGAACAAAAAGATTTTGAAACATTTTTAGCGGGTCAAGCAGTACTACAAATGAGCCAAATTTCAAGATCATGTGTAATTGCATCCATGAGTTATTAAATGTTTTTGAGGGTTCAGCTCAACGTGAACATACTATAGAAGTTCATCAAGTTATCTTACTTTGTTTACATGGTAATTGTAGCACTTAGCTATAGGTTTGTATGACACATCATAAGAAACACAAAGAAAGTCATGAAGGAAAGCATGCTACCAGTCTGGATGATGATGAAGTGAACGAGAGAAGCAGCTAGTGCAGGGGGCTCAAAGGGTTCCATGGAACGAGTCTTAACTGCTGACAAATTTTCTCCTCAATAAAACTAAAATCAGTTTATCAGTCAAAGAAACACTCATTACAAGATTTTATATGACAAAACACTTACTTCTACCTTTGTTTACAGCAATAATACCACTTGAAACTGCTTTCTGTGATACACGCCTCTAAAAATAATTATTGTCTTATCTTCTAAAGCTATTACAGTAACTATTAAAGGCTTCGGTTGCATTTCTGAAGGCCTAACTGGTACGATTTAACAGTGAAACATTGCTGGGGAGTCTACCAATAAGAGTGGAACTCCCCTTTTAGAACTCTGGATCCCGGCGCACCTGTATGTAGTGAACAGTGCCTTGGTCACAGCAAACGTTCAGAAATGCAAGTAGTTAACTTTGCTAAAAAACACTCGTCTCAGACTCTGATGATATAGGACAGCTCACTCAGCACTGCAACGTCTACAACACATGTCCACGTGTGTATACGTTACATAATACTATATTGCATAATGTTGCCACGTCCATGGATGGAAGCCCTACTATCAATGAAGAACCTTCACTGGTACAGAAGGATAAAAGGTAACACAATAGCAGACGTATTGTATGCTTATCAATATACCAAAGGTTTCTTTTTAAGTGAATTTGAAACATTTCTATGAAAGAAGTAGGGCTGTAGCTCTACCCAGTTTTCTGCTATGCTTGACTGAACGCATTAGGCAGGCAGTAGAAAATTCTAAGAAAAAAAATTAAATTCTGTAGCAACTTAACAAAAACGTTTTGGGTTGAACTGAAGGCACTTTTGGGCTTGATTTTACTCAACCAATAATGTCATGACGTTGTGAGGAAAAATCGAGGCAGGTTTTTGGGTGATATTTTATCATAGGCCATGCCCACACTTTCATTGTCCCTACTATACTGTACTATTGTACTGTATGATAGATTATAGAAAAATATGTAATAACAATCTGATATGTATTTGACCGATTAATAGCTGTGGCTTGTATATGGACGATATCCGCAATGACGAAATTTGATGTCATAATTGATAAAATGGCCGTGTTAGTGTGGGGGCTTTGGAGACTTTAGTACGCAGTATTCCAAGTGAATGTTGTCTGTAGTTTTCTACACTTGGAACCACGAGATAATAAAGGTAAGAAGTAGTACACGTACCGTGACAATGCAGAACGCGCTCCAACAAGGAAAGCAGACCGAAAATTTTAAATTCGGACACAACCAGGCTTATTCGTATTGCATTATGTACTATATGCCTCACCTTCGCCCTTTTTCGAATTTATAAACGCTATCATAGGGAAACACCATCTCGCCCAATACCTTCCTGTACAAAGTCCCCACACTAGCATGGCCATTTTGTTTTGTGACGTCAGAAAACATCATTGCGGATATCGTCCATTAGCCACCCCCAGATATACAAATAGTGAAATTTACCTTCAAACAATCACTAATAAAAAGTTCGAACATTTGAAGCTTCAGTGCTAGCTTTCAAGTTACAGGTTTTCTTGTATATTTAGGCACATCCTTTTTAAGTTTTATCTTTCCAATCCTATTTAATAAGTATGTAAGCGTTTGGAAAATGCATAGCAGTGGTACTGAATGACGCAATAAATCAATTGCAAATGGGCGTGTCTGATATACTGCAATCATGCATAGGCAAACACCAACTAATGACTAAAATAATGTTTTTCATGCATTACCTATCACTTTGTAGGGTGTTTTAAGGCTACTAGCAAGCTGAACTGTGATGGTAAAAAGTGGGTGTGGCACACGAATATTGATTGCGAAGAGACGAACATTGATCACGCAAGATGAATAAACAGCTGCAACAAAGATAACAACGTTTATTTGTAATTCTTTTGTAGGCTATGAGTGCATTACGAAGCTTCAAAGGATAGTTTTTAAATTTGTTAACCTCCAAACCCACAAAATATTCGAAGCTTTATCCCAGCCCTACCCAGATATCCACAGCCTAGAATTACCGTCATAAGAGCCACTCTTGGATAAGAACCATGGCTTGTGTCTAAAAATATACTGATGCATACATTTGAAGCACAAGGAATTGTTTTAATTAAGCCAGGAAACAGTGTTTTAAAGAGAAGCTAAAATGAATAATAGTGTTTAAACAAGGTCAATTAGGACTGGGATGAAGCTTTGAATGTTCCGTGGGTTTGAAGGTTAAGTAAGCAAACTTTGAATCATAAAAGTATCCTTCGAAGCTTTGTAATGCACTCATAATCTATGAAAAAATTACAAATAAATGTCATCTTTATTGCAGCTGCTTATTCATCTTGTGCAATCGATGTTCATCTCTTCACGATTGATCTTCATGTGCCACATCCACTTTTGAAACATCACAGTTTAGCTTGCTACCGTAGTTGTAGCTTTAAAACACCTTATAAAGTAACAGGTAATGACATGGAAAATGTCCTTTTAGCCATTTGTTGGTGTTTACCTATGCATGATAGCAGTATAGCAGACATGTCCATTTACAATTGATTGATCGCGTCATCCAGTACTGCTGCTATGCACTTTCTAAACTTATCAAATAGGATTAGAAAGATAAACTTAAGAAGGATGTGCATAATACAAGTAATAGTTGTAACATGGGCATGGGGCTTTGCCTGATATGTATGCCCGACTGCCCGAGGGCCACAGGCGTGATGGCAGAGGGCATACATATCAGGCAAAGCCCAAATGCCCGTGTTACAGCTAATATGTAACATTTATCATGCTGATAGCCTGTACAGGGCGATCAATCACCCAAACCAATACGACTGCAGCCACTGGATGTATTATATATAAAATTTTTGATTATGGGTCAGCAGCTAGTACGTTCTGGTTACGTTCGGTTATGATAATGATAAATGGACATATCCTAGAGATATCACGAAGAATTTCCGTTACGCGAGTTTAATGTTTAATCAATGCTATTGAATTGTTTATGGAAAAACTACGCAGTTCACTAAAGGCCTAGACAGGTAAACTTGCTTGCAGAGTGGTTACTCCCTGCAGAGTCGTAGCTTTGTGATGGGGGCGTGTCCATATTCGAAAATGTGCGGAAACAATCGATAAAGCTATTGTACTAGTTTTCACCTTTGCCCAACGTTTTTCAACTCGTAGGATGGTGAGGATAACAAAATGCTCAATGTCTGAGTGGTTTTCATAGCGAAATCCAAGCTGTGTATCCTAATCACGTGAGTGTTAATTGATCCCCACAATCGATTTCGGCATCAACGTCTATATAATCACTGCCCAGTTGTAGCCCGGTCTACATTTCATATGTAACCTGGCTAGCTGGGCTACATACGAAATGTAGCCCGGGCGGCTCCTTTGATCTGAGGTGTGGAAGTGTTACATGAAAACATGTAAATTAAAAGCTAACACCGAAGCTTCCAAGGTTTGAACATTTTATTAGCAAACAATCGAAGGTAAATTTCAATATTTGTCCCAGCCTAAGGTCAATCATTATAAATGACATAATCTACTGTCACAAAAGCCCATAGTAGCTGCCTTCGCATAGTAGCTGCATGGTTTTCCTTGATATAGGATATAGTTGCCGCAGTTATTATCTGGTCAAATGCAATCTTTTACTCTGATGGATCTCAAATTCTCAAGGCAAAACAAACACAAACTAGATATATTTTAAAATAAAAAAAATAGAGATTTCTGAAAAAAAAAACCCACAAAACAAGGAATAAATTGTGGTTACATCAAGTAAACCCACAAAGCCATATTGTGACTCGGCTTATAAACTAATACACTCACTATTGTGGTTTATGATATGAATGATTATAGCTGTTACAACACTACTGTAGAGTCTGGTTGTTAGGTGCATACACCTAATAGAAGTTTGCAAAAAATAATTATTGTGATTAACATATATGTAGTTGTTAAGCGCATGTGCCTAATAAATAAACCTTGTTGTGATTGTTATAGATTGGGGTTGTGTAGATTGCAGTCATTATGTGTACCAATATAGTCCAGTTTTTGTGTACTGAATCCTTAGTGTAGAGCATACTACAAAAGACCACTTCACTTGGTAATATAGATAGTAAAGGCACGTATTTTGGCTTTGTACTTTGTGAAATTTCACGCTATACACTCTAGCATTACTTCTCTTGTATAGCTTTGTATCATGTTGAAGCTTCATGTTCATCCACATGCGCTTACCTAGTACAAATAATGGGTATGCACTTAACAGGTAATATGCGCTTAGTATATACGTGCGCTTAACAACCAGACTCTAAGGTAGATATGTGGGAAAATACCTACTTTGGCATGTTACTACCATCTTCTCAATGCCAAATTAACACATGCCATATGTTGCAATAGTTACCATCATTCATGTATCTTGCTTCACTACGTTTTATTGCTGGAATTCCACTTCATTTTAATTGCACTACCGTAGATTCCCTAAAATTTCGGCATCTCTAAATATTCGGCACTCTCCATGTATTCAATGCAATATGCTCTAAATTTCGGCGAGTAAACCAGAGTTTTTAATTAAAAGTGTGCTAATTTTTCGGCAGCTGGAATGTCATGGCAGCGGGTCTCACGGAGTCATATGATGAACTGTACGACAGTGATACTGTTTTAAACAATATTGTTTATGGGACATTTTGTCTCAATGCTACTGTTGAAGATCGACCGAGAGATCGACCCAGCTTTGACAACAAGTCTGAAAATGATGTTGAGATAGCCACTGAGGTAGAGTACAGTGATTATTCTGGCGATGGCAGTTATATAAGTAACTGTCAAGACGGTACAAATGATTCTGCCATTGAATTGGTGTCAGTTACATTTCCACGTAAATCCAACCAGGAAACCAGCCTAACAGCAAACAGTGGGGCGAGCAGTGAGGATGTAGTGAGCAACAGTAAGATAACTGATTATTTTCCGCTACGTCAGTTCACTACCACTAAGGAATACCCAGCGTTTCTGAAGCAGTACAACCCTACTAGTATTCATTGTCGCCCAGCTCGTCTTAAACGACCTGTTGGAAGGCCTAGTCATAAGCGTACCTTAGAGAGTGAAATGACGATGGTAGTGAAAGATCGAGGAGTAGGAAAAGAGCCTAAGACAAAGAAAGCTGGAATGTACAAGTCATACAGCTATGCACAGAAGCTAAAGGTAGTGGAATATGCACGGCTTAACACAGAGGCAGAGGCCAGCAAGCGTTATGGTGTCCCTCGCTCAACAATCTACTACTGGAAAGACATTGATAAAGTCCCTAAGGAAAAGTTTAAAAAACTTGCTAAGAAGGGGAGCACTTAAAGAGTGGATCTGGTCGACCAGTGAGTTATCCTTTTGAGCTGGATGATGAGGTGCTGTCTTGGGTTGTAAAGCAAAGAGATCTTCACTTACCAGTTACCAGACAAGATATTCGGTTGATGGCCAAAAAAACAATTTGTCCAACAAACCCATCCTTCAAAACTTCATCAGGCTGGGTAAGTAGGTTTATGAAACGTCATTCTCTGTCCAATAGGTAAGTGCTATAGCACTGTTTTGTATGAGCTATAATGTATATTTTAATAGGTGCAAAACTAGCATTCAGCAGAAGCTACCCAAAGATCTTGAAATTCAATTGGAACGTTTTAAAAAAAAAGTAAAACAACTTCGTAGAGTTCATAAGTTTGAGGATAATTTAATCATCAACATGGATGAAACACCTGTATACTTTGATATGCCTGGTTCTCGAACCATTGAAAGAAAAGGGAAGAAAGAGGTTCGTGTTAGATCAACTGGAACAGAGAAACGTCGGTTTACAGCTGTTTTAGCTTGCAAAGCAGCTGGTGTGATGCTACCTCCAATAATAATATTCAAAGGAAAGAGAGAGCTTAAAAAATTGAAGATTCCTAGAGGGGTAGTGGTAAAAGTCCAGTCAAAGGGATGGAATGATGCTACATTAACAAAAGTTTGGCTGCAAAATGTTGTGGTTCAACATACCAAAAAGCAGCAGGCATTGTTGGTTTGGGATACATTCAAAGGTCATTTGACTGACGAACTGGAGTCCATGCTGCGAAAGAGTAACATAATCACTGCAGTCATCCCGGGTGGTTGCACCAGCAAAATACAGCCCTTGGATGTATGTATCAATAAACCTTATAAAAACAATTTCCGTGCTTCTTGGATGTCATACATGCAGGAAAGTGTATCTCATTTGGAAAATGGGGAACGTCTTCAACCACCATCTAAGCAGCAAGTTGTTAACTGGGTTGTTGCAGCTAACCAGCACATAGGTGGAAATCCAGTAATGATCAAGAAATCATTCTTGGTATGTGGAGTATCTAATGCATTGGATGGTTCACAGAACCACATTATACGATGTGCCAAGGAGCTTCCTACACTATCTGTTACGTATTCAAGTAGTACTGAGACATCAGACAGGGATCCATTTGAGTCAAGTGATCCAGAAGGTGGTCAAAATGAAACAAGTAGCTCCGATGAAGAAACCAAGACAGATGAAGAAGCTGAGACAAGTAGTTCCAATGAAGAAGCTGAGACAAGTAGCTCCGACAAAGAAGCTGAGGCAAGTAGTGATGATGTGTCTCAAAGCTCTGATCCAGAGTTTGAGTCAGATTCTGAAACAAGTAGCAACTCTAGTGAGTATCAGCTCTAGTGAGTATTCAGAATAACTTTCAGTATTACAGTGAGATGTATATATAACTGACACATAGTAACCACAAATAGCTATTACTCTATCATTATAGTACAATATTATTACGTGTCAAGTTTTTAATATTAATGCTATACTTATGTGGTGTGTGAAGAGAGCTCTCGAAATAGCTGGTTTATTATTGTTTGACGAGTGTGGGTGAAATGATACATACAAGGAATGTCTAATCCACCTTGACGAAGGTCTCTTAAATACTGGCGATTCCCAGTAACCTCACACAGTATGCTTCCTCCATGCTGGATAAAGTACCAACAAATACGTGAAATTGTTCGGGGAACATGCCCAACTATATTGTCGTGTGCCATTACTGCTACTGCAAAACGATCTTCTTCGTTCCCAAATTCCTGTTCACAAAACAAGATCTCTCCAATTACTGCAGTCCAAATATCAAGACACACGGTAGTGTGTCGTGCGGCCCAAGAAGCCGGCGCGCAACCCCGTGAGTATATTGACAGGAAGAAAGAAAACGCAATTTTCGCACCTCCGTAGCTCTGTGCTGCCTTGATGAAACAAGACAAATTTTGCTGTGTAGATTCCCTCCACCTTCAGCACTCCACATTCCAAATTTGAGCGAAATCGCTTTAGGCATTCCTGAGATATGCGACTTCAAAAATTGGCTTAGTTTCTTCGTTTTTTTTTTCTTCTTATTTTTCTTCCTCTTTTCGCACACTTACAAAAACTGCTATAAAACGCGAACGCGTTATCCGATTGCCTTGAAATTTGGCACACAGAAGGGGGGTATAAAGGCGCATCTCGGTACCAACTTTGGCTGGAATACCATAAATAGGCAAAGAGTTATGAGCGATTATGCACGAAAAATAACACCAATATGTTGTCACGCCTACAGGGTAAACCGCGTATGGGAAGAAGCTGAAAATCGGTGGGTGAATAGGTTAACTATTGAACCTCAAACCTTTTGTGGTTTGAAAGAAATCGAGCTAAAAACCAGGAAGATACAGCGAAAAAATCAACAGTGTGTAACAATTACGCAATCGAGATTAGCTAATTTTTAATTTTTTAATTTTATTATTATTATTATTATTATGCTTGCCACGCCTACCAGATAAACCACTTGGGGTAATGCTAACTCTTACCCCATTCACTGTTACCACTTGGGAAAATGGTAACTCTTACCCCATTCAGTTTAGCAAACTCTCACCACTTTCAATATAAAACCAATTTTGGTAAACACGCATTTCTCAAAACCTGCGTGCGCGTTTAAGGGTTAAAAGTGATTTTCATTGCATATTATGTTTCTATGATGGTTTTTAATGGCAGCATTTCGGGTAGAGATGGACCGATACCACTTTTTACAGATACTTCTGATACGAGTATTTGTGCTGAAATTATCTGCCAATACTGATTCCGATACCAATACTAAGCATTGAAGCATAGACAAGTTTATTACAGAAATTTCACTGTTGTGATACATAGCTAGCTATTAAAATGTCACAGCAATTGATTGATGTCAGTTAATCAAGTTTTAAAATATTCATTGTATAACAGCTAAACATGATAAACATCATGGTGGATTACTGATTTCTTGATTTGAGGTAGCTTTCTTGTAAGCTCATTGATTAGGCAATTAATTGTGTGGGCAGCCAAAAATTGTACAATGTTTGTTACAGCTTTTGCAACCAAACCTTTTCATGAAAAAGCAAGCCAAGTAGTCCTAAAGAGGAACAACTGCACTGCCATTTAATTACAAAGGATTCACACGCTCTAATATATTAGAATACACATGGAGAATTGCAGCAATACTTGGAAAAGAGTAACAAAGGTTTTGTTTCGCTACTTTGTTAGCTCAACTAAGTTACTGATTAGCTCAACTAAGTTATTAGCTACTGGAAACTTAGCTAGAGATGGTTTAATAAAGTGGTGAGTGTCTACTGGTGGTATCTGTACCTTGTATTACCGATACCAATCCAATAGCAATACCACTGGTATTGGCATCGATACCGATACTGGTATCGGAATTGGTCCACCTTTAATTTTGGGCGGCACCTTTCATTTTAGGGGGGAACCTTACTAAACAGTAGTACTGTACTGTGAGATACGATACATCATTGACAATAGACACTTTAAAACCAGTTGATTTACATGAAATCTACTGTTACACAGAGGTAATAATAGAGATCCATAGGGATCTCAGTAACTGTCCTTTATAGAGAAGCTAAATGTATGATGTTACTATTCAGAGTCCTTAAAGAAAAACTAGATAAACATAATTTTAAAAACTCTTTCATTTAAAAAGTGTTTTTAAATGTTGGAGTCCAATAAGTATCGGGAAGACTGTTGGGGGAACATACTGCCACTAACACATATAGCCACATACCATCAACTCAAAAGGATGATTTTGTGGATCAAACTTCTCCTGCAACCAGCTCTCCTCACCTTCACAACCATTTATAGGATTTTCAAATGAATCTACTGGAGAGGAGACAGCTATATAAGGAGGACCCTGAACAGTTGGAATAGGTTTGAGCGGTACATCACGTGCAGAATCCCTATCCATGGTATCCTCAAACTTGTTAGCTTGGTTGGTTTTCCTCCATGGAAGCATATTAAGATACATTGACATTGTCGGCACAGGAGTCATGAAGTCATCCAAAAACTCAAAAGAATATTCTATCTTGCTAACTTCACTGCCACCCTTTTCAGTCTCAGTATATTCCCGATGAACACAACGATGCAGTGCAACCTCAGCCACATCTTGAGATTTAAAAATTAAAAAAAAAATAACTACACTTAATTTTTGATATATTTACACAGTTTACACTATTGTCAGTCTGATAAGTAGTAAAAAATATACTTTTGAAGTGGCACAGCATTAAGTCGTGCACCACTTTGACTGTGCAGTTCCCAACTGCATTATATATTGTGCTCCACCCAATGTGCAAATTTACGGTTACTGGCTATTGTCTTTTGTTGACATAAAGTGGATTTACAAATTATCACTAGCCTTCAACTAGTTTGACACCTTTCCACAAATTTCCAACTGACTGTGGTTGGATTACAAAGATTTACTATAATACAACAGGTGATTTAGGTACATATCTAGATAATCTTTTATCTAAACTATTTCTCAGCCATAGATAATAGCTGTTATATTTGTACTTGATCACTGAACATTCTGCTGAGCAACACAACAGTTTGAACTAATTTTGAAAACATTGGAAACCACCCCATATTTTAGGTTCCACAACTTACCATGTCACTGTACACATTTGAGTTTGATATTTTTAAAAATGCTTAATCACAAACAGAACAGCAATTTGAATATAGTACCACTTCATAGCACTACAGGCACAAACCATGTGTGCCACATTGTCATTAGTTATTTAAGTGGTGATGCAAAAAGTGTGCAACTTACAGTTCCTTGTGCTTACAACATACACGATGTTTCCTTAGTCATTGTGAAAATAATCCACACACACTTAGTTTTTAATCTACACATTATTTATTAAATTCTGTGCAGCTAGATAATTATTATGGAAATATATACAGATTTCCTGGTTGTAAATTTTTGGTTTTAATCCATGAAAATCTTTCTGCATGTGCCAAATTCTCTTAAGTCTCAAAGATTTTTTTGTTGGTCTCAAAAGTTTTGTTCCTTTAAATACCTACATAATGGCATTTGTGGGGTCCAAATTAAAGTACCCACACATTGCCACTATCAGTTTTAGTGTTAAAAATGGACTAGCTTTCACAATTCTACTATAACAGTAACCTCAAGAGATCAGACATCATAAAAATAGGACAGAGAAAATCCCAACAGAATCACGTACCATCATCAAGCCAATATGTATGTACACATACCACTTAAATTTTTCCTATACTTTAATGGTTTTACTGAATACTACCTTCTATGTATACACCTTAGCTGATACACTTGTCACTAACCAGGCATGTGCTGAATCAGCAATCGCATGGGAGTCTCATTCTTCTTACCGCGAAACTGCAATGCCTTCTTCCAGTACTTGCTGTTGAGGATGGTGAGAGCAGTACGACTATCAATGAATATTATGAATAATCAATGTAGTAAACAGTTATCGTCCAGTTACCGGTGTCCACTAAGAATTGCTACCATCAAACAGTTGCCTTCTTCACTAGCAACAGAGACATTAACCGTATCTTCCAGTAGACGTTTTACCACTTTGTCATGTCCTTCTTTGCAAGCCAGTAGTAGTGGGGTTGTCTAAGAAAGGCATAAGCAAGGTGTGAACAGTCTCCTCTCCAAGCCAATACCAATTATAGAAAATGCTGAGTTAAATATATCTAATCCAAAACAGCCAAGCAGTAAAAAAAGATTGCGGCCCCAAAAAAGGCTGATGAAAAAAGATGTGAAATCCAAGGTGTGGCAAAGAAATGGCTAGGTCAATGGCAAAAATTTTAATAACCTCAATTTAGGTGAATTTGTGTTGCTTCCTCCAAGTTTCACTAGGGTTCGGCACTAAATTCACCTGATTTGTTGTTATTAAAATTTTTGCAATTAACCTACCATCACAGCCATTTCTTGACCGCCACCTTGGATTTCACATCTTTTTTCATCATAGCCTTTTTGGGGCCACACTCTTTTTTACAGCTTGGCTGTTTTGGATTAGATATCACTTCTTTTTGTGTTTGTATACCCCAATACCCCAAAGCTGGCCTATGTTTGGGGCTTTTTAAAGCTGATCTCTCTACAAGGTGATTTGTCTCTAACTGATCTATCTATAGGGTATTTGTTTGTAGCTGATCTCTCTACAGAGTTGAGTTTTTTCTAGTTGAACTCTCTACAGGGTGATTTGTTTTTAGCTGATCTCTCTACAGGGTGACTTGTTTCTAGCTGAACTCTCCACAGGGTGACTTGTCAATAGTCTGAATCACTAGAGCAATTTATCTGTAGCTGCATGGTGACTGTTCTATTAGAATATATTGACAGTTGAATGCTCTATTAGGGTGACTATTCTATTAGAGTATCTCGATCTCGGCTTTTGCTCCACGTAGTTTGCTTTCGAAAGTAGTTTATACTCTGATTCTTCTGTACTACTGCAAGAACTTTCTATGATGATTATTCCAGCCACATACCGATTTTCAGCTCATTGCTCTAAGCGGTTTGCCTGGTAGGCATAAAAACTAATAGTTTTTATTGATAAAAATTGATCACGTAATTGTGACACAGGTTGGGTTTTGTGTCATTTCTCCATGGTCTTTATCTTGATTCTTTTCAAACTACAAAAAGGCACTCCTATGATGGTTACTCCATCTACACAGCAATTTTCAGCTCATTCCTTCAAGGAGCTTACCCTGTAGGCGTGACAGACCTTCGACCTTATTTTATGTGAATAATCGGTCATAACTCCGTGAATATTTGTTGGATCTATACCAAAGTTGGTACTGAGATCTGCCTTAATGAGCTCTTTACGTGTGCCAAAGTTTAGCCCAATTGGAGCACGCATTCATGTTTTATGGCGGATTTTGCAAAGTGTGCAAAATGAAGCAGAAAAAAACAAAGAAATTAAAACAAAAGTTTGGTCACTCGTATCTCAGAACTGTCTGGAGTAATATTCTTCAAATTTGGTGTGTAGACTCCCCTACCTAGCTGGCACACCTGTAGCAAAGTTGGTTTTAATCGGATAAGGGATCACAGAGCTACATAGGTGTGAAAATCACAATTTCTTTCTTCCTGTTAACATACTCATGGTGTGGTGTGCCAGCTTCTTGGGCCACACGACACACTACCGTGTGTCTTGATAATTGCAAAAATTTTTGAACAATGAAATAAAACCACAAATATAGGCTGAGATTTGCAATGTGTTAACAAACAGCTCAGATATTTTTGCTAGTTTCACCAAGACTACTTGGACACTAGCTAGTTGTTTAATTGTAGAATCACCTCTCTCAGTACAATGGCTAAAAATAGGCAATAGGGATTGGTAGTAAATCTACAAGGATTACATTTACACAGGCAATGTAAACTCCAATCCCTACTCTAATTCATTTCCTAGTGTCCAAGCCATTTTCTTGGTATGTATTAGTGCTAAAGTTTAAAACGTATGTAAAAATTGGTTAAATAATTTCTAGAAGTTTCAAGGCATCTAGTAAAAATGTATTATTATTATTGAATTTACCTTTAGATGATACCGATCTATGCTACCATTAGCAGAAGCACCAACGGCAAGTAGATAAGCAACAACATGATACTGTCCAGCAGAAGCAGCACTTGATAATGGAGTGCCTTCCTTATAGTTACTATTAAAATACAATATCTTAACCAGTGCATTTCACACAAGTAACAATAGTCACTTACACCACTTCTGTATCTATTCCTTGAGTAAGCAAGTACTTGACTATCTCAAGGTGACCGTCACGAGCAGCGATGTGCAGTGGGGTATCATCATATTGACTAGTTCTAACTTTTAAATCATATTCAAACTTGTAGAGTAGTTTAACACACCTGAAGTTATTACAACAAGGTATTGCTTAACACATTCTATATTAAGGCAGTGCATGACATGTTATGCAGCCCAAGATGCCAAGGAACATTACTATGTAATTGCAACTGAAATTACAAGATTTTACAAATACACAGCTCTGTGCTCATTATTCCAATATAATTAATCCCAAAATTTGATTGCAGGAAAATCAATGGAATACCCATGAAAGCAACTGGCAACAGAAAGAGTAGATATCTAATGTGTCCAATAACAAATTACAAATAGTAGGAATTTTAGGGGATCATATAGCCATTAACCCTTTGTTACTCAACCAAATTTATAAAACCACAAGAAAACCTCAAGAAATGAAATTTTATGGCTTGTGTGATCTTTGCACAATACGTGCGGACCTCACCCATCAATTAACATGTAAAACTATATACCATATGAAATTACTCTTTCCTTCTACCCAAACATCCAAAAACCTTACAAGAAAACACATAACTCACGCGCTTTGAAGTGAAGAAAGGCATGCTATTATTTTTCACCATAGCAGCGAAAGATGGATGCTGCCATCTTGTTACAACCCCCCGGTGACATCATACTGTATATTTTTAGAATTCTTATCACGTGAGGAAGTTTGATTTGAAATAGAACACAACATGATGCTCAGAGCAACTTGGATAATAAAGAGTTAAGAGGTAGTGAAGTTTCACTACTTTTTATGGCTATGATCCCTAATTGAACTTAAAATACCTAATTTTTTCCTTCTATTTGTTTGTTATAACCAAGAATTACGTACTCTTGTAACATAAATATGATTGGCGAACTAGTGTATGCCGCATCAAAAGAAAGAATGGTGCCATATTTAATGTATTCATCAGGACACATATCCCAACTATCAATTACTGAAAACTGAAGTAGCCATTAGGCTTCATTTTCAGCTATGTTAAGCCTGTTACACAGTGTTGTCACAAATGAAGAACATTGCTTCTGCAATAAATTTAATCACTAGACAACTTTTGTTACAAATGCAGGGAAGCCATTATGCACTAGCTATTGTGAATCAATACCTTGTAGGGACATAAAAGGACATGATGCACACATTGTATATACATACTACGCTAAGTCTAACAGTGAAAAAATCAAGCCCATAACCTTAGCTGCTATTGAGTTACCTTTGTCTGTAGACATCAACAGGTAGGCAGGCAGGCAGGTCAGGCAGGCCAGGCAGGCCAGGCAGGCCAGGCAGGCAGGCCAGGCAGGCCAGGCAGGCCAGGCAGGCCAGGCAGGCCAGGCAGGCCAGGCAGGCAGGCCAGGCAGGCAGGCAGGCCAGGCAGGCCAGGCAGGCAGGCCAGGCAGGCCAGGCAGGCAGGCCAGGCAGGCCAGGCAGGCAGGCAGGCAGGCAGTCAGGCAGGCAGGCAGTAATTAGTAAATATGTTAAATGTAATTTTTTCAAAGTTATATATATCGGAAGTATTTTGGCCACTATAAAGACACTTTTGGCTTGATTCTACCAAACCAAAACTGCTAAGGTGCCATGAAGGTATTGTGAGGCAGTTTCTTGTTAATATGTTTTTGTGAGAAAGTCCAAACCTCCTATACGGTAATATTGACATATAAATGTTATACCATCATTTATACTGTAAACAATGAAAATTAGGCATGACTAAAGTTTGGTGAATCAGCATGCAAAACAGATTGATAGATAAAAGTTTGGTGAGTGCCAATATTGAAATAGCTAAACTTTAACCACACAAAAGTTTCATCGCTTATGATTATGCTTAACTTATTTTGATTTTCCTTTCATGTGATGAATTGGTATCATGATGTTTTGTTCACTATAGCCATATGAGCACAGCTATTCATGGCAACATGGGTGTTTTTGTGGTGTCTGTAGAAGCACTTGTTAATAAAAAGTGTTAATGCACTCTCTCACATGAAATAGACGACAAGATAAAATGCTATAATCTAGTTTTCCATTGCAACATAAATTGAAGTGTTATTTATACTTTAGTTTACGATTTCTGGTATTTGCTGGGGAGGGGGAATGCCAATTCATTACAGCATATGAAACAGTACTACCATACTGTTTAGTAGGGTTCTCCCCCTAAAATAATAGGTACCACCCAAAATGCTGCCTCTAAAATTAATATCATCCTAGGGACAGCTTACATGGCGAAAATCACCATATGAGACATGGATTTTAGAAACCAATCCAAATCGCACATTGTAAGTTGCAAGATAAACAGTATTAAGCCAGTACAACTTGCCAAGGGAAGTACGCATGCCTATGAAATTTGCACAAGATGTGCATCAATTTATTAACTTTTAGACTACATCCAGTACTTGTAGTTGCTTGTAGAGTTTCCCACCAAATAAGATAGAAAATCTGAGCAGTTGGACAAGCGAAGTAGTATCATGAGTGCTCACAAAGGGATTGAGGTGGGGCAGAGTGGTGGGCAAGTGGCTAGACTTCAAAATGGAGGTATACCACAACTGAAGTCCAGACACAAGGTTACAGGGCTGTGCTGGCTACTTAGTACCTGATAAGCAGCAAAAACCACACAGAAAATGTTTGCCCAACTATATGAGCCCATCCACCTGTGCACCACTGATTCTTGTGAAGCTAGGTCCTTCACAAGGCCAGAAACCGCCATTCGAGCTTGCCACACCACCCAGAAAGACGTCTGTTAAAACCAGCTTCGAGTAGTTTGAGTAATGTTGAGGGTCAAAACCAATAGACTGGCAGTGTAGCCATTCACTGGTGGTGTTACTTTGATTTTGCCTGATGTGCAATTTAGATTGACTTTGGTCATATATGGAATAATCTTAGTCCATCTAACATTGAATACAGCATTAAAAACATACAGACAGCTGGATATAGAATTTTAAAAGAATTGAAAATTTTGGTCTCCCTGCCTGATGACAGTCCAAGATTAGAGGCCAAGCAAAGCCACCACTATTTCACACCACAATAACAAACTCATGTGTGGAATGTGCATTTTCTGGTTCTGATGATTGTCTGCCTTCTCTGTGCTTTGCCTTTCCTTTTATCTCAAAAAATTGCATGATGCCTTCTCTTCTTCATGCAAGAAAACATAGCAAGGCATTAATTTTCCATATTGACACTTACGTGTACTTAGATGCATTAAAAGCACTTGTGCTACTGTAAAAGGCAGTCGATACCTGTAGCTGTGCTTACTGAAATGATTGCATGGTGGAATTTCACCCTTAAATGACCAGAACATGCTGCCATGCCCTCAATGATCAGAGGATGCCCTTAATGATCTAGTTATAATCAGCTGCAGTTTCGCTGTAAAGATCAATCCTGCCCTCTAATTTATAACACAAGATAAGTTGCGAGATCAAGATACCCTAACAAAACAGTCACAGACATATGTGCATATCATAGCTATGCTATTAAAAAAAAAAGTTAACAAACAATTACTTGTTACTTTCGCACACTTTGCAAAAATTGCTACAAAATGTAAATGTGTAATTTGGTTCCGTACAAAATGGCACTAAAAGGGGTTCATTTCCTACACTACTATAGGGGAGATTTAGTGCCACAAGCACTAAATCTTCCCTACAGTAATGTAGGAGATGAATTATGCTCAACACTAAATCTTCCCTACATTAGTGTAGGAACTATATTGTGCTCCAGGCACTAAATCTTCCCTACATTAGTGTAGGAGATGAATTGTGCTCAACACTAAATCTTCCCTACATTAGTGTAGGAACTATATTGTGCTCCAGGCACTAAATCTTCCCTACATTAGTGTAGGAGCTATATTGTGCTCCAGGCACTAAATCTTCCCTACGTTAGTGTAGGAACTATATTGTGCTCAGGCACTAAATTCTATTGAAGTGATCATAGTGAATTGTTGCTGTTTTAGTTGCAATACTTCAACTGCTTGTACTTTATTTTCCATACAACCTCATAACAGCCTTCTACCTTTGATGCTATGGCAGTAGTACCCTTTGATTCCTGGTATAACATATTGTAAACATGTGACTATGGGTTATAGTAGTTTACTTAGTTTTAAAAATGAGAGTTTAGTACTTCTTGTAAGTATGCATATTTATTACTATAGCAACTTCTTTGCATATAGGTCTGCTTCTTTCTTGGATACTGTACATATTTTAATGTTGCATGGAATCCCATGGTTGATTCTTGCTATGCATATATACATACAAATATAAATGGAGTTGCACTTATGGACCTTATCCATGATGTCACAAGACACATAAAGGCCAACATAGTTGGGACAGCAGGATTACGGTTACATAGAAACCATTTAAATTAACTATTACAAATTAGCATTTCATGAAATACTAATTACATAATAATACTAATTACATAATAATTGTAATTACTGCAAAATATGAAATGGTTACTAAGGAACGCTCAACTTGCAATATAGTTAAACCCACAAATGCATGAAGAGAAGTATAGCTTGGTTAACGTGTTTTCAAAGAAAACTATTCAGCCCTGGTTTTCATACACATACTAGCTGGACACGCCCTCAATTCCAACTCAAAGTGCTACGCTATTCCTAGTAACTCAGGAAGCTGGTAGTGTAGTTTTGTCATTTTTAAACACCCATAGAACCCACAACAAAACGTTCACAAAGTTTTAGAAAGCTGCCATGCCTAAACTGCCTTAGAGCAAGAGCAAAACTTACCTGACTATATAGGCACTTAATACCGTACACTGGGAAACTTTGACGAAGGGAAACTTTGAGAATCAAAGTGAATTCGTCAAAATTTATTTCGTCAACATAAAATAAGTGCCCAGGTTCTTATTGGTGATTTCAAACAATTCGTCAAAGTTTATTTCGTCAACTTTGCCTAAGAGCAGATTCATCAAAGTTTACCCTCGTCAAAGTTTGCCGGTGTACAGTATAGTTCTTATGCTGCCTCCATTTCTAACACATAGACTGCTTTTGACACAAAACCATTAGCTCACATGGGTGCAGACAGGTACACATGTACACGCATGTACGTTTCTTTCTGGAAACAATTATAGTAAACCAGGCGTGCGCCCTTGACAGCCTGCAGTGCCAGGTGCATGCCTGCGAATTGCACGGGGAACAGTAGGGAAGAACAATCACACCTTGGGCCAAGATGGCAAGCTCTAACCAACAGATATGGTAATTATAACAAAAATCATAATCAGTCGAAAGGCACCTAGACATTTTTATTGCAATATGTATCTGTTGGTATAGGCTGTAGCTATAATTGTTTAAATAATTTCTTCCATACATGCATGCATAAAGTTATAGACATTAGCAAACAAAAAATCAAGCAAGTTATGAATATAAAGCGGTTGTATCCCAGTAACATATTTTAATTACCACCCAAGTCTGATACTATGGGTGATAACCTACGATAATACCCTCAAATAAATTCAATTGAGTTATTGTACTAAAACCTTTAGGCAAAATAATCAATATAATCAATATTTTTGATTTAATCTAGATGCGCCAGTTAGGAAAGAGAGATTTTAATTTCCAATGGTGATGGTATTCGAGACTTCTTGCTTTGTGATGGAAACGGGGAAAAACATTTAGTCTCAAAACATTGCATCAGGTGTTTTCGCATTTCTTTTTGATCATAACAAAGAGTGGCGGGGTCGTCTCAACAAACATTAGTGATACGCAAAATGCAATTGCAAAGCAGCCACAGTCTTTGTTTCCCTTTTGAAGTTGAACTTGTGGAATTTTCACAATCCAGTTCCCATATAATGAATGCAGTTATTCGGCAAGAGTTGAGTTGATGCTTTTAGGTTGAAGAGAATCGTACAAATAAACTACGTTATCTCTGATGTGCGATAATGCCCAATGCTCACAAAAGTGGTGAAAAAAGAAAGACTTCTCTTCTGCTTCTTTTATCAATTCTGGTCGTGCATTGTTTAATGTTCGTAAGCAGCATGAAGCTGCACGCTAGCAACTGACCAAGGTAGGAGACTGAGTAGCAATGCACTACCTGCTTTTATATGCAAAGCTGGGCATACTTGTAAGACTAGCTTTAAAACCAGTACAACTGGATAGTGGACTGGTATTACCAATTGTAAAATACCAACACCTTTCAAGGAGTAAACAGGACACAGAGAAATATTTTTAGCTAATACCAACACCTTTCTCTGCCAGACATGTCAACTAGCATTCAAGGAGTAAACAGGACACAGAGAAATATTTTTAGCTCTAAACAAGGTGGAGTGTTAATAATGAAGTATTATTTTATGAAGTATTATTTTATGAAGTATTATTTTATGCCTACAACAATGTAGGGAATAATTAGTGCTTCTTTGAACAATATTTTGCCTACTACATTGTAGGGAACATTTAGTGCACCTTAGCACTAAATCTTTCCTACATATAAGGGCAAGAAATAATATTTGAGTATAGTGCTTCATCCCACATGTATTATAGGGAAGATTTAGTGCTTAGTGGCACTAAATCTTGCCCATATATATAGGAACAAAAGTGCATTTAGTGCCATTTTATCTGGACCCAAGATACTCTAATAAAGCAGTCATCACAGAGTAAAAAAGGTGCACAAAAAATGTTGGAAAAACTTGCCAGAGTTCGAACCGAGGACCTCCATACCTAACACCTGCAACCTTAACCACTGAACCACTATTACCTTGACTGATCATCTCACTTAATTTCTGCTTTATAAATGAAAATTCTAATTTAAATCTACTTATAAATACACATTTGTAATTTCATAGATCTACCAATTGAATAGAAGTACTAGAACATTCTATGTATGTCAAAAAAAATGTGCACTCTATTAGAGTATTACAATAATATGTGACCCGCTGAGTGAAAACCGGCTGTTCTCGCAAAATTCTATTATGCCATAAAACTGTATTGATATACATTGGGTAAAAATACGCATGCTACATGAAAAAATTACATACGCTTTAATTGCATTTGTACGCACTGAAATTAAGCTTAATAATTAAACAATAAAACCTATATATCACTGGATTCGCCTGTTTATGGAAGTAAGAAAATCTTTGCTTCGTGTTCACACATCAAAGGATACGTGAGTTATGGGAATTTATTTACGATGCAGTAAAAACAACATTCATTGTTGTCATTTCTTAGTTGAAATGGCTTTCTTCTTTGTTAACACGGAAGAGTACAGGGAAAGCACTATCTATACCTTAATTTACTTGGCAGTTCATGGTGCACAGATTGAGCCAAGTCCCATCTTTGTAGCTTGTTTCAATCGTGAGTTATGATCGATTTTCTAAGTGCCTGTAATATATTTCCCGTATTGTTGCTGTACAAATCGAATTTAACACTGTTCCAACTGTCAAGCACTATAACTACAAGACCAAAGGATGAAACTTTGGCTGTCTACTCTTTTGTTACCATAGATTACAAGAGATGCAATAAAATGGAATTCAAGGAATGTGCGAAAACAACTGGTTTTTGCTCAGCTGGTCACATATTACCAAATATTGAAGTAAATCATTGCAATACAATCATACAGTGTAGGGAACACAGAGGTGTAGGCATGGCCCATGAAAAAAACATCACCAGTCTCACTTTTCCCAGACGACGATGAGGCAGTATTGGTTAGACAAAACTAAGCCCAAACAAGCCTTGAGATTGACCCAAAATGCTTTCAACAAGTTGCTGCGGAATTTAACGCAGTTTTCTAGTGACTGACTGACTGAGTAAGTAACTGACTGATGCCTTCAGACAAGTGTAACTTGATATCGGCTGAGGCTACAGGCTTGATTTTTTCACTGTCTGACGTTGCTTCGGCCCGGGAGATGCCTTTTGGCATACTGTAGTACGTACAATGCAGTCTTTAGGGACTTACCAGTGTCCTCCTTTGTGTCCATTCATCTTTGCTGACAGCGAAAAGTGTTGATTTGGCAGTAGTACATGATGGCTTCCCTTCAGAATGGAAATCGTCCGTATTTTTCATAGTGGCTACTTTGATTGCAGAGGCACTTTTCGAACAGCTCTTGATTCGTATTACTGTGTAGCAGGTTGAACATAGCTGACAACAAAGCATAATGGATACTCCACTTTTCAGACGATAATAACCGGGGCATGCCAATTTCTTTCTTATGATGCAGTATGCTTGGATTGCAGGAGTGGTTTTCGAACAGTTCTTGATTTGTAATGCTGTGAACGAGCTGACAACAAAGCGTAATGGATACTTCACTTTTCACACGATAATTGATAAAGCTAGGGTGCACGGTGCCATTTCTTTCATGGTATGTGTGGGCTCACCAGTCATAATAAAAAAAGTTAACAAACAAGTACATTAAAAAATTTGGAATTTTCAACTAGAGTAGGGACCATAGCATATCGATAAAAAGTACTGAAACAAGCTGGAGTAATGCATGATATTAAATCACAGTAAAACAATAAGAAGTGTTATGTTCCTACTGTGCATTTCCGTTATGGTACTTGAGCACAGTAGGGATATAACACTTCTTATTTTTTTTACTATGATTTAATATCATGGACTACTCCAGTTTTTTACAGTACTTTTATTGATGTGCTATGGTCCCTACTCTAGTTGAAAATTCCAATTTTTTGTGTGTACTTACATTTATAAGTCTGTCTTAATTATTATTATTGTGTCTGTATAGAATAGAAGAAATGTGAGTAAAACAAACCCCAAAGTTTTATGGCCTTATAAAGTACAAAAAGAAGTGAAATCCACACAAAACAGCCACAGCGTGAAAAAATGATGAAGTCTTAAAAGTCTGGGTGAAAAAAGTTGTGAAAACAAAAGTAGTGGCCAACAAATGGCTGCAACGATGTCAATTCTAATAAACTTTAATAATGGCTGTGCGCATTGTTAAAATTAATTAGCATTAACATCATTGCAGCCATTTCTTGGCCGCCACTTTTGATTTCACACCCAGGCCTTTTAAGGCCACACCATTTTTTTTCACAGCTTAGCTATTTTTGTGTGGATTATATACACATCAAGTGCATAGGTTCTATTAATCCCCTTACACATACATAACTTACTCAAGGTGGCCACCACTCACTGCAACATGAAAGGGATGGTAGCCATTACCAAGTGGACTGTTTGGCTTTGTGGTGCACCTTTGTAAATGATTAGCATTGTCCCAATAAAGAAGATGCTACAGATACATAGACTAATAATATAATTGCTTGTGCGCATGCGCGCACACACACATGCACGCACACATGAACAACAAACGCATGCACACACATACGATGCACACACATATGTGTGCAAGCGCACACACACGCACACACACCCCAATGATACATACATGTCTCATTACAAAATCACTAATAATTACCTGCAGAATAGGAACATTTCCCAACTTGCAGACATGATGTATCAAGGTAGCTCCGTTGTAGTAGTTGTCTATCACGCCACTAGGATTACTCTCAGTTAGTGCCTGACAATAAAAACATACTTCATTACTACAGAACTCCAGCAGGAACCTTTAACTGAACAGATCGCACCATATTCATTCAGTGTCATTAACTTCCGAAATTAAAATACTAAGTTTCCTTGGTTAAACACTGCACCTTCAATAGTAGCCACACCTTCAATAGTAGCCGCACCTTCAATAGTAGCCGCACTTGAGTAGTTCCACAATTGACCTCAAAATAAAGGCTTGATTATTGTTTTGGAGCATCGAGTGGTGGACAAATATTAAATAAAATTTTAGGAACTAAGGTAATAAATGCCGTGGTGTTTAACCAAGTAAATACGGTATCATGCACAACATACATACATGCTCCCATATCCTAAGTATTTGGTGCACTACAACACACTGTACCTCAATTAGAGTAATGTGGCCCTGCTCTATTGCCCATTCCAGTAACATTTTGTCTCTTTTCACAATGATGTCCACTGAGTAATCAAAATTGAAGAATATCATCACAATTTCTTTGTGTCCATGAATAATGGCGTTCATCATAGGTGTGTTACCAATAGCATCTTTGGCATAAATGTCTGCCCCTCTGTAAAGTAGAAACAAATGATGCATTAATGTATTACATAACAATTATTGTGTTTTGGGCTTTTAAGTAATAAAGTAATATAATGCATCACGATTCATAGTGTGGTAATATAACTTGTTGGTTACTTTTGAAGGAGCCATATTACATAACAAAGTAATAATATTACCTATGCACAGAACATTACGCTCTATAAGTTAGTAATGCGTTACACCTGATAGCTATAATCATAACTCGGTTTCTGGAAACCAGTCGGCTTTTTAACGACAAAAAATGTAATGAAAACTTTCAACAAAGTTAAGCATACCACCAAGTTAGTTTGTTACTGAAAAGATAGTCTATTAAATAGCCTCAAGTGACCAAATTATATAAAATTACTCCTCTTTGCCTGCCACAAAACAAACCAAAATTCATTCTCTTGTGCCTTGAAGAGTGTTAAGCGCCTCTAAATAATTATCAATTTAGCTATTACTGTATATGTTTACTGCAACTGCTCAATAAGGCATCATTTCTGTATTAAGTGTGGCCAAGAAAGCTGGCGCAGTGTACCAGTGTACCAGTGTGTGTGTGTGTGTGTACCAGTGTGTGTGTGTGTACCAGTGTGTATACAGTGTGTGCTGTAGTATGCGTGCAAATGTAGTGCATGTAATGAGTGTAAAAGTGTAGTGAGTGTATGCGTGTACAATATGCATATGTGCACACAAAAATTAGGCTTTATGAACAAGCAGTAAATGGTCACAGACACTTACTTCTCAGCATAAAGAAAACAGGTATCTTTGTGGCCATACTTTGCAACAACATGCAAGGGTGTTTCCAGATCGTAGTTCTTGTGAGACAGTAAAGTTGGTTCCTTTTGTAAAATATTCTCATTGATGTCCTTGTCATCTGTACTACAGTAGAAGTGCAGGATACGATTGTGCTCATGATTGAAGGCCAGCAAATTGGATCCACATGCAATCAGCAGCTCGATGTTTTTTGAAGAAAATGTCAGTGCACTCTTGGCTAGCATCAAAGGGGTGTTTCCGTCCTTATCAGTTTCACGAACAAGTCTCCGGACATGGTCACGATTTGTTTCCAGAAGCAATTGTAACACCTTTTCGCTGCCATATTTACAGGCAGCATGTACAGCTATGTTCCCAATAGCAAACACATTAGCTTTTAAGCTAAGCAATCTTCCAGCTATTTCATAGTTGTCAAATGCAGCTGCATAACATAGAGCTGTACTCCCATTGCTGTTGCAAGCATCAACAGAATTGAATGTCTCTGCTTTAACCAGCAAATCAACAACATCAAGCAGTTGACATTTCACAGCATAAATCAGTGGTGTATTGCCTTTCTTATTAGCAGCATTGACGTCAGCACCTGCAAAAAAAACATACATATATCACAGACAATATGGTAAAGTTCCTATTGTTTACTTTTTAACAGATGCACCAGTATATGTAGTGCTACGCCAATATTCCGAAAGCCAAAATTATACGTAATAAAAAAAAAAGATTCAATATCATTACGTTGTATACCATCATTCATATATCTTGTTTCACTAGTTTTTATCATTTGGATCCCTACTTCATTTTTAAATTAATAATTTCTAGAAATACACTAGGTGGTTTAGTTTTATTTTTTGATATAGCATATACCATATATTAAAAAAGTTTGGCAAAAACCCACTATTGAAAAATTGCAAAAAAATCTTTGGCGAATGAGGCTTCACCTTTATTTTTTTATCACCTGTGATTAAATGTACCATGCACTGCACCGCTCGAATGCAACATCGCTACACACGAATGCAAGTGATTTAACAACTTGCCAATTAAGGGGCATGGCAGCCATTTTGCTCACGAGTCTTTATCCTTCATAGTTCACATTGAGGGATGATGGATCACGAGTGAAACGGCTTGTGAGTGATGAAGATTCACCAGCGAAACAGCATTTAAGGGATGAAGACTCGCAAGTGAAATGGTTGCCACTCCCTTAGCTAATTGGTAAGCTTTTCATCGCTTGCACTTACACTAATTAAGTGACATTGTGTTCGAGTGGTAGCTAGCTTTTTTTAGTAAGCATCGTTTGGATATCAAGAGCAATGTTTGGATTCTCATGAACTTTTGTGGGGACAATGAACCTCGCAACCTCGCAACAGGGAATGCTTGGAAATTCCCATGCGTGCTACCTTGTATATGATACTGCATCGATACCCATTTTGAAAGGATACGTCTGGAGCGCTTACAATGTCTTCCTTTCTATTTCGCTCCTACTGAAATATTTGTAGCATTGATTTCTTACTGATATAACCATGCATTTTCCTTTGATCCAATGAGTCAAAGTGGTATATGATCTAGTGCATTGTGTGGCCGAAGAAGCCAGCACGTCACACCAGGGGCAGATTATGGAAAGGGGGATCAAAATGAACCGAGGCACTACATTGTCTGGTCTGGTAAGACCAAAAAAAAAAAAAAGGTCACAGCCAGCAACAATAGCTGCCCACCTCACCAACTACGCATTTATCACTGATAAAGTACATAAAATCCTTACATAGCTTGCTACACACTGCTCTAATACTGTGACTGCTCTATTAGAGTATCTCAATCTTGGTATACTAAAAATTTATGGAGGGGGTCAAGAGCCCCCCCCGTATCTGTCCCTGCATCACACCAATGTGTTCTTGACAAGAACAAATAATGAGATTTTCATGCATACCTGTGCTGCCTTTACAAAATGGATGGTTTTTGCTGTAGTAATGCCAAATTTGAGCAAAATTGCTTCAAGCAGTCCCGAGAAATGAGACTTCAATATTGGCTTAATTTTTTCTTCCATCTTTTTGCACACTTATAGAACCTTGCAAACCCATTGTTTGATTGCCTTGAAGGCACACATGAGGAGGGTTTAAAAGTGAATCTTAGAAGCGAATTTGGTTGGAATATGATTAAATAATACCAGTACGTTGTCATGCCTACAGGACAAACTGCTTACAGCAAGAAGCTGAAAATCAATACGCGGATAGGTTAACTATTGAACCTTAAACCTTTTGTAGTTTGGAAGAAATCAAGCTAAAGACCATGAGAAGATAGAGAGTGAAAACCAAGAGTGTGAAGCAATCACACAATCAAGATTTTCTATTAAAAACAATACTTGCCATGCCTACTTGACAAACTGTTCATTGAAATGTGCTGTATAATGGCTTAGAAGGGCTTACAGTGGTTTACAAGAATCAGATCAAAAGCCAGCAGCAAGCATGAGATCAAGGTACTCTAATAGTGCATTCACCCTAATAGAGCAATCAGCTAAGGGTAAGTAATTCTATGAGAACATGTTACAAGTTACCTTGTAGAGAATTCAGTTCTATTTATAAAGTTACCCCGTATAGAGTTCAGCTACAAACAAGTCCCCCTCAGCAGCTGCATTACAGGTCACCCTGTAGTAATGGTGGGATAAACGTCTGAAAATTTGAGCATTCATTCGTTAAGGAGATATTCATCGAATGTATTTTATCAACAAACATTCATTACCATGGTTACTATGGTATACAGACATAGATTTTGCTAATAACATATTCAGAAAATAAATTCTTAAATACACTATCTCAATGACAACAGTACATTTATATATGTGAATGCAAATTGCACTGAAATACTAGAAACAAATGATCGAGCATTTGTTTGTTAAATTTACGGAACCTTCAAATGTGTAAAATGAACATCCGTTCCAGCACTACCTTGTAGAGAGTTCAGCTAAGTGTTACAAGTCATCCTGTAGAAGGCTCGGCTACATTACAAGTCACCCTGTAGAAAATTCATCCACATTATAAGTTGCCCTGTAAATAGTTCAAGTCACCCTGATAGAGTTCAGCTACATCACCAGTCATCCTGTAGAAAATTAATCTACATTACAAGTCACCCTGTTTCAGCTAAATTGCAAATTACCCTGTAGACAGAAAGTTACCCTGTAGAGAGTTCAGCTATCTTACAAGTCACCCTGTAGAGTAAATTGCAAGTTACCATGTAGACAGATAGCTACATTAAAAGTTACGCTGTAGAGAGTTCAGCTAAGTTACAAGTCACCTGTAGAAAGTTCAGGTACAAATAAGTCACCCTGTACAAAGTTCAGCTACATTACACTAGTCACCCAGTAGAGTTTAGCTATGTAACTAGAGTTCAAGTACCTACATTATACACGCCCTGTAGAGAGTTCAGCTACATTACTAGTAACCTGGGGCCAGTATAGAGTTCATGATGAGCTACACCGTAGAGAGTTCTGCATGAGCTATAATACAAGTTATCCTTTTAGTTCATTATACAACAATTAACAAAATTAGTTTTAATTTCTAAGGTTAAAAATTTCCTCTTCTTCCTACAGCAAAGTAACCAAAATCGAATCCCCCCCTCGAACAGGAAATCTAAGACAGAAAGTGCATGGAGGAAAGCAACAGATCACGAAAGATTGATATACTCAGTCCCGAACTATTCTAATATAGCATCATGTGATGATAGCTCATGTGATATGGATTTAAAGTTCAGCAAATGGCGGAAGACATGCGCTTACTGTTAGTGGTGTTTACTGCCGGTACTTTTCTTTTGTGGTAATGCACCTGACTCTGCCTGATATTTGGTCTATATGGGCACGTGATATCACTCAGCTGTTCTTGACACCTCACCCAGAAGTCACAGAATGAACTGAACTCCGGTCCCCGCACTCGACAGTATCAATTACAGAGTGACACAGGAGTTAGCTACTTCAGTAGTTCTTCTACTTCATCATTCGTCATAGCTACTGTGTGCCAGGAAGTTGCGTACATAGTAAGCTATAAATCTACAATAGCATAGCATAGCAATGAGCTGCACAAACAGCAGTATAGATTTCCATCTAGTTATAGTTAGATATGCATATCTTGCTTGTTAAAGTTTGCCTAAGAGCACATTTTATGTATGAATGCTGCAGCTGTGGGCCAGATGTGCCGAGTTGTATATGTGAACTTTAGGGGGGTTACCCTCCACCCAGCTCAGAGACCCCCTTTTGAAAATTCCCCTGTCTTAGGACTTATAATTACAAAAAGAAGTGACATCTAAACAAAACAAGCCAAGCTGTGAAAAAGGGTGTGGCTCCCAAAAGAAGTATGGTGAAAAAAAAGTGAAATCAAAGTTATATTTTGGAAGGCTCCATTTCATACCAACATGTATTTGGCACAAATAAAAGAACATGACAGCCATTCTACATGACAAAATAATTAAAATGACGTAACACGACTGTTCCCCTATAAAACAGCCAAGTGGTCAAATTTCATTGGCAGTTTTATTTGGCTACATTTGTGGAGACGTTCAACCGGATTCATGGATGAGGAGCATCACTGCCACACCAGCTGAGATAGAGACACTTAAGAATGAGCCACACACAGTTGTGATAACCCAGCTGGGTCGCAAAACAGTGACATAGTACCCTGCAACAATCCTCCTGTCCTCTGAAGGCACCTACCAGACGTTTTACCTTGATGGGATGACAAAACAAATTTGGCATAAGTGTTATTGCATCCCATAGTGCTTCAAACCATACATGTTGATCAGAGCCTTCCGAAATGTAATTTACGAACGGTGTCTCTACATGCTATTTGGAATTACATAAGGAAGGTGAAGTTGAAATATCCCTCCTGTTTTATGCTTTAGTTGATAAGAAAACCTGCAACTGCCAGCTGAAAATTGAGGTGCAAGTTATCAATCAAAGAACTACAAAGAAGCCAATAAAACTTTGACTGCGCAACCACCAGAAGAACAGTCAGGTTACCTGATTTTAACTATTTTGTCTTCTTCAAAATGGCCGTCATGTCCTTGAATTTATGCCAACTACATGTTGATATTTCAACTTCACCTTTCTCATGCAATTCCAAGTACCATGCAGGCACTTACTGCATTCATATAGTGGAAGCCAAGAAATTGCTAATGTCAGTCATTTTATAATGAAGATATTATTGCAGCCATTTCTTGGTCACTACGCTTGATTTCGGCCACACCCTTTTTCATAGCTTGGCTGTTTTGGTTTTGATATGGTAGAGCCAATGAGTTAACTGTATAATACTGTATAGTGGATTGTTGTAGCATCTGAAATTTCCTGTGAAATTTAAAAATAGCGGCAGAAAATTTAGCAATTGAATGGCAACACTAAAATTTAAATCTCACTTTTAATTAATATACGTGCAAAAATTCAATGTGGTAATACTTGTAACAAACGCAAAACAGTTTTTTTTCTCAACTAGTAGAGTGAAAACAAAGCCATTCATGCTGCATGGCGTTGTACACGCAACCATTACATTGTTTTGTCTGCTGTTCTTTGCATCCCAGGTCGTATCCATCATTAAAATACACTCTGAATGGGCTGGGAGAAAGATTTAATAGAGAACTGGACCCTTGCTAGCAGGCCTGCAGGCTAAATGGCAATTATTTTTAGTTTGAACTATTAGTTAGTGCAGGTCATGTGCACCTTTCTCTACCTGCACTTCTTGCTTCGACTCGCACAACCGTACATAGCTGCATCCCTGGCTTTAGTTGGGCAAAAGTATCTTTCCAGAGTACTTAGTGATGAAGCTGTGACCTTAGACTAAATCATGCGACAACGTTATTACCACGGTACTAAAATTCTCGCGGATTAAATTTTAGCGAAACGCTAAAATTCATTCCTTGCTACAAAAACCTGCTATACAGCATAGTCCATTCTCAATAAGCAACCAAGGTATGCAATTAAGTTTATGGCTTCTGTGGGGTGACTTTTTAACCACGAACAATGTAATTAGCCTTCTCTTTCTGAAAGCTGCTATAATGCTTGTGTAAACTGCTCTTTAAAACACTCCATGTTGGTAGTTCATACCATGAAGCATAACATTAATATACAGCAGTATCAATAATCGCTCATGTAAGCACAGAAGACAAAGGCTAGAACAGTAATATAAGGAACCCTACTAAAAACAGTAGTACAAAGAAAACATTAATTACAACAATTACACTTAAAGACTTGATGGTTAGATTAAGGGTAACACCACTATCAACGCTCTTACTCATAAATAATAGGTTAATCAGTTTACTCAGACAGTGAACAAATATAGCGTTTGTTAATGGTCACAAGGCCAGAAATCATTTCCATAAAATGCTTACCTCACAATAGAGCTTGTTTTAACTACTCAAGACAACTCGCAAAAAAAAAAAAATTTTTTTTAAATGATGCCATATTTGATAGGTCAACAATATCACTGCAAATTATCTTCATTAAGTGCTATTCAACAAGGATCAAATAATAGAGTGTTTCTGAACATCTAACTGCTATACCAAAGTATAGGAGATCAACAGCTAATCAGAAGATCAAAAGTATACATTGGAGTCTATGGAAAACAGGCACTTGCAGTTTGTGGAAACAGTTCAGGCACCCCCAGTAAAGCCATACAAGAAGCCAAATTAAAATGTGATAGTTGCCATACAAGAAGCCAAAAAGTGCAGTGCATATTTTAGCATTAAATGGTTGTCATGCTATATATTTGGTTGCATGATAGTAGGGCTGATTTAATTAAGTTATATGTTGATGGTTTAGTGGTGGGCACATGCCAAGCCCAAAATAAACTATGAGGTTTTAAGGTTTCCATGTAGTGCCAGCTATATACTTGTCTTACCATAAAGCCAGATATTTACACAGATGTTATTTTTACGAAAGTCTTGAAAATGCCCTGAGCTGGATATTTTCATAGACATATGTTTTGCGATTACCATTGAATTATACGTAGTGCAAGGATAGCTATCGTGTATGGGATGCCCTAAGTCTGAAAAATTATGCCAACTCAGGCCTTGTAATGAGCCAACTCGTTTTGTGCTGTGGTTCAATTGGTTGTCTTGTAATAGGTATTAGATGCTACTCACGAGATCAATATCATGGGAATGTGGTGTGCTCATGGCTTTGATGCCCAGCCAAACCACAGCAACCAGTACAAAGATATGGTATGCTTTGACTCATTTGTGGGATTAAGTATTACTGTTTCTTGAGTGCAGTTGCTAAATTACAACTAGTCGATTGTTAATAAACTATTCTCTATGATGAATGATCACTAAATAATCATTTGGAAATGAGTAGATTTCTGCACTCATGTGTTGGCCATTTGAAAGGACCACGATCGCTACATTGAAAATAGGTTAGTAACTTATAGTCCTGAGTACTTTACTTACTTATAGCAAGTTGGTAGTCTTAATGTACTGCAAAAGTAGAAATATAAACTCAAACCCACAATCGTAAGTTCTAACTTTGTGTGTAGAAGCATAATGATACATGAATAACATTCTGAGGGATATTAGCCCAAGCTTTTAAAACCACGATCAATCACTGTATAAAACAAACGAGGTAAGTGCTCTGTAGTTTTTTCACCTATTAAGGGAGTATGTGATATATATCACTTATACCATGGCTGTTCAGGATTTTCTATCTGATATATACACTCACAGCCACGGTGAGTGTAGGTCAGCAAGTGTTTTTGTGTTTTTGTGTTTTTGCTGGTGTACGTATATATCAGCAAAATTCCTTACAGCAGTGGTATAAATATTACATAAACTTTTGTGATATATGATATAGTTTTTCTATATCATGGCTATACTAGAAAATATAACACGAGGATGTGTTCGAGAGATAAATATAGCACGAGGTAAAACTGAAAGCTATATTTGGCTTGAGACCACACTCGTGTTATATTTTCTGCAATGCACATGGTGCTTACATAACCTGGAATACCATGATGACAGTAGTACCGACTTTTAGTACACACTTGGCACAGTATGGAAAATAAAGCACACTTTCCCTTTGGTATTGTACATTAAATTGCATTGTGTGCATTAATTAGGATAGTGTGCTGTAATTGGTAGTTTAGTCTCGTCCTTAGCTGCTCATGTGCTTGATCACGCAAAGGTCCATTAGTCCAAATTCTTGGCCCAGGAAGTGTGCATTTATAAAGCAATTACCTTAAAAACTAGTGTAGTAGTTGTGTACAGCTAGGTCTTCTTCAGCATTGGCTATTGTTCTAAGTCAAATTGTAATAAAGGTTTTCGCTTGTGAAGTGTTAATTGGCATTTAGTAGTCATACCAGCAAGTATTATATAGTAACACTCCTCAGTTAAAGTTTATTGATTTGAATGTAAGCATGAATGAAGTTAATGAACACAAGAAAAAATGCATGTAACAATATTCCACTAAGACCAAGAAAGTGGACCAAAGTCATCAGACGACCTTTGCATGATTGAGTGTGTGGGCGGCTGGGGACGAGACTACTTGTAGTTTACATGTGTCACTTGAGTTATCAAATTCTGATATTGTACTGGCACAATAGTATTGTGGTTGAAATTACAATTAGGACATAATGTGCTATATGAAGGCCTGTAATTAATACCTTTGCATAAAGCTGGTTCATTCTTTCATGCTATATTGTCAACACAAGCAGATACCATATAATACGTTTGTAGCACAGACACCAACTCAGAAACAGAAAGTGTGGTAACCTGACAGGTACTGGTGCTTTCAATATCAATTTATTACCTAACTACATAGGAATGTGAAGTGCATACAGGCATTCATGTTAATGCTCAACTAACCAAACTGTATCAAGTTGGCCACCACATCAAGGTTAGTAACACCCTCCTCCTCTGACAGGTTCATAGGATTCACAAAAGATGTGAAGTGTTTGATGGCAAGAATCAGTGGAGTATCTTCATTATCATCGTCAGTAGGCACAGAAACAACTTCTATACAAATAAAATCCACAGAGTATAAATAAAGGCTCTGAGATCAAGACAAATTAAAAATTGTGCTTATAAGAACACCAGGTTTAATAGGCTGTCACTATTTAGTAGACTGGACTACCAGACTAACACATTTTGATTGGATTACTGAGTCCTGCTGTGTTGAACTGGATCGTCATGTTGACGCCTTTACTATCATTTTTAATCATCTGGTTGGCTAAAGTGTTAATTCTGTCAAGAAAAACAGTCCACTTTTCATTTTTAGCTGTTTTCAGGATCCAGCTCAACTTGTACATATTATCGTTAGGGAACTACTTGACAGTCTACAATTAATTGCTGCAAAATCTGCCTATTCATAACATTGCTACTATTTGTTATGCCATACAGAACTTATTCCTTACCCAGTGATCAATTTTCCAGTTGGTGATATCCTTTGAGAGTAAGCTTGAGGAGCAAGTTCGTTTCAGATCTTTATTTCAGAATAGGGATTTATTGATTACAGATGTTTCAGTGCTAGTACTTATATAAATATAATCTGTAATGATAATCCCTGCGTTGAAATAGAGGACCTCGAGTTTGCTTTAAAGACCTTGAAGGATATCCCCAACTAGCAAGTTTATCACTGGTAAGCTATTGCTGTCACGTTCTCTGCAGCATTACTATACACCAGGCAACCAGGGTAAGGTGTAAGTGCTGTATAGCATAACAAACAATAGCAATATTATTAAAAGACAGTTTTGGGGAACTCAGTAAACCCAACCACACACTGTGTAAACATCAGTTCAGTAGTCCAGTCCAGTGAATGGGTACATCCAGGATTAACATACTATATACCCAAGTGTGAATACATGTATGTGTAAGGATTACTGAGATGTACAGTGATTCATAAAGGAGGACACTGTTTTGATATTCTTTATACCATATAGTAAAAAAGTTTGGCGAAAACCCACTCACCTCAAAATTTATGAAAAAAACTTAGGCGAATGGGGCTTCATCTGAATTTTTTTAGCTACTACGTACTGTACTGCTCAAATGCAACATCACTCGCTACACAAAGAACTCACCAATTAATGGGCGTGGCAGCTGTTGCGATTGCGATTTTGATATTCTTTATCCCTTGCATTGAGGGATGATGACTCACGATGGAAACAGCTACCACACCACTTTTAATCGTGAGTAGTAATGTTGCATTCGAGTGGTAGCTACCGTACAAGTGTAAGCATCATTCGCTGGTTCTTGTGATGTCGAGAAGGGTGTCAAGAACAACGTTTGGATTTTCATGAACTCTTGTAGGACAATGAACCTTGCAACAATTGAAGGAAATGCTTGGAAATACCCACGATATAATTGTCACGATACTTCAATACCCATCCTTTCAACAAGGCTAATCTGCTTATGTGATTGCTAAAAATAATTGGCAGATAAAACTTTGGTGATCGTAACACTATTTACCAAATTCGCCAAAGTTTTTTACTGCCAAAGTTTTTTACTGCCAAAGTTTTTTACTATACGGTATGCCATTTGAGCTGCCTTAGAAAGTTCTTGGAGTCCCTGCTCTTATAACCACCTTTTTAAAACAGTGATGCTTGATTGTGTCATAACTTTGCATGTGTCACTGAGTACCAACATTAGTTAATCGTGATAAATAGACTGACATTATTTCCTGCTGAGTATAAAGACTGCAAATCGGATTACCATGTATAGATACTCCAAATAAAAACAAACCCTACCTGTTCCATATTGTAGGATCATGTGCATGACTTCCATCCTTTTGTATATCACAGCAGCATGAAACATGTTGAATCCATCACTGTTGCATGTCTTGATCAAATCTAATGTGCGGACTGAAGTTGTGGATGCAAACTCGGTAACTTTGGTTAATAGCTTATTGATGGTCTCCACGTCACCACTTGCAGCTGCCTATTATCACATGCCATAGGATGGATAATATTAGTGTGAAACAAGAAACATATCATAAAGTAGCTAATAACAAGAGCTTATATTATAATTTCTTGGTAACATACATGAGGATCACCAGCAATTTAAGAGTACACACCATAGTCACTTAGCTTATTCGGGAGACATGGAATGACTTTTCAAGAGTGGAAAATTGTGCAGGAAAGTCATCACTATAAAAAGGGATCAGGAAAGGAATTGACCCACAAATGAGTTTTGTAAAAATGCAATTGCTTGATGACTCAGCTTTTCACAAAAAAAAAACAGACTTTTGATTATGAATGGTATTAAAATTTGAATCAAGTTGTGGCAATTCAGTGATGTATAAAAACTCTATTTAATGCCTCCTACAATAATAGTTAGCTATATTCTATAGCTAGTAGTAATACATTCTGTCAATACACTATTGAAGGGACCTACGATGACTGTTGCTATTCTTGGCATTAATACTATGGATTGTTAGTAATTGTGCTGTGTGTTTAGGCAACTCCAAATTGTCCTATACAGAGGGCCTCCAAGGTATATTAGTAAAGCCAGAAGATTCCATTATTCCATAAACTGACGTATTTTACTGGGTTTGCGAAAAGGTACATTTTCACATAAAAATTGACCCATTGTTTGAACTTTGAGACTGCATAAGTAATTACAACTTAGTATCATTGCATACAACTGTCTGAAAATTTCCATCACTAGCTACCTGGCTATATTTTGATACACAAAGCAGCTTCATCAGTGTAAGGAGTCAACTGTTATAACATTTTGTTTGCTCACATGTAAAATGTGTGAAAAATTTTGCAAATCCGGTCAAATATACATACATAATAAACATTACTATATTGTCAAGTGGGACAATGGGAGTGGTGGGGAAGCTGGAAGGGTGAATATGGAGTGACGATGGTCAGGGAGGAGTGGGAAATGGTAGCTACCAGAAGCATAGTTTGAGGTTTATTTAGTGTCAGGTAAATGCTTTAGTCAAACCAAATGCATGACGCAGGTGAGTGTGCTCTATTTTACTTGCAGCTATACACTGATTGCTAACCTTGTAATAGACATGTACAAAACATGTGTAGCTAGTTGGAGTTGCGCATATACAAAACAATAATGGAATTAGCCGCCCGCCCGCAAAATTTGTTGGAAACAGGAAATCAAATTGGAGTGGTCTTTATACAAAATGATTATTACAATACTAAATGTACCTTCACACCGTTGAGGGCAATCATGCTTGAGAGATGACGATGAAACTTATTCTCGTAGATTCCCTGGTGTATACGGTTCATATACCGGATGTCCTGTACGTCAATGTCGCTGAGGTCGAAGTCGTAAGCGTCGCTGACTTGGTGTGGATGATACGCTGCGTCTGGTGCAGCTAATGCAGACGAACGCATCGCTGATGACACCTTCTGTCTTACAGTTTGTCTCCTTTCCATCCTTGTGTGCTAAGACACAAATAGTTGATGTGCTAATTCTAATGTCTTCTCCTCGACCTTCTCTAATCGCCGCAATCGCACTTCATTGCCGCTTTTGCCATTGTTTGAGGTTTATCCGTAATCCTGTCCTTATAAGTACTGTTAATCAATTATGGGAAATTCCGGGTTTGTCCGCTTTTGTGTGAGCGGAAGAAGTGCCATGGGAGTAGTACGGCGTCGATCAAATACTGTATTGACTCTGATTTTCCTTTCCTCAAACCCCTGTTGTAATTGTGTTTGTAGTTTAGTTGTAGAGTAGTTTGTATTGTAGCTGTATTTTGTTTTTTCCCATTACAGTGGAACCTCTCCTGCTCTCTTATCCGGGCAGTCTGGTACATGCTACTGTCTGTATCTCAGAAATGTCCGTAACTAAGAATAACATGCTAGTAAGTTAAAGTGACTAATTTAAAAACAAATATTGCTGTTATTGCTATCAGTTACTGCCATGCAGTTTAGTGGGCAGAGGGGAAGTCACTACAGAGCATTCATGGTCACTCCCCTGGGCTGTAAAAATGCCTTATCACCTAGCAACCAACTGGTAGTTATTATTAGTAGAATAAACAAGCCACTAAACAGGTAATCAGCAACCTTTAGGCTCCCTCCTTGTGCTTTCATCTAAACCAAACTTCATTATGGTCAATACTGAAACTACAAGCCATGCACATGACCAATTTGGGCTGTCTGGACAGTGGAGGTGCCCGGATAATAGAGGTTCCACTGTATATTACTTTAGACTGCATGTGTTGATTAAAGAAGGGTAGGGCGCCGCCACAAGGAGATCACGTGAGCTCATTCACCTGATGCAAGAAGAGGCAAACAGAACTCTAAAGAGTATGCTGAATTTTAATACCTTTTTACACTTGAATCACCGAAACAATACTCAGAGTTTGGGACCAGTTTGCAGTAGTGACATCCTCTAGTTCTAAAAAGCAAACTGAACACACAACTGTACTATTTATTTTACCCCTCTTTACTTTTCTGTTAAATTTTGAATACATGCAATAATAAAGAATTAGCCATTCTGAGATGGTTTAGTCTTGTGTCAGAGAGACAGATGGACTGCTGGTTTTCAGTAACTGCTTTGTTATATGGTACTTGAATGAATTGACACAAGTTCGTAAGTGCTTAAATTGACCCCTTTTGTAACACTGCTAGCTGGCTGCAAGTATCCTTCAGGGTAATTGCTAGCATAGTAATGGCATGGAAGCTGTTTTGTCACTTCTAAGTTTCTCGCTGTAGATGTAATGCATATATCTGTCACACTAGTATAGTTAATTCAGTTCAGTCATGTCACAAAACGTGCTGTGGTGCCTGTCCTGTAGCTATTTTCTCAATTTTTGATATTTTATGTTGATGGTAACTATGGTGCTGATACACTGATGCACTGCAAGCATAGTACAGTACAGCGTGGAGTGGAGTATTTGACTTGACAAGGACCATTGACATTTACATGTAAAAGGTAAGTTCCTCTTACAGAATGTTGCATTTAGCTGGTATTATGTAACACGTTTGTCCATGGCCAGCTTAAATGCTTGTCATTGATCACTCACTCCCAGATATTTTGCATGACTATCGAGAGAAAGCAGAGATATGCCAATCCAAATATAAACCACTTCATGTATCTAGCTAAATCTGCATGAGGCTAGAATTCTGAAGAGCAACTAGCAACATCTTGTTCATTAGGTAGATTAGCTGAAGGTATCTTTGGTAGGCTGTATAGATGAACTGTAGATATTAGGTTTTGAGAAATGTCATTAATGTAGCAATGTTGAGACACATACCAGTCGGCCAATTTTCAAATCCACTTGAGTGCATCCACGAAGACAAGAACTAATATAAAATTTACAACATGATCATGGCACAGTGGCACAGTGTCAAAAGGTTTGACACTGTGCCATCAGAATGATTTTGTGTGTTCTGTGGCAAAGTCATTAATTGCTGATGAGGCAAGTAATTCTGTAGTTTTGAAATTTCTGCTTGATTATTTATTTGTAGCTGCAACTTATGAAGTGCATGGTGTTGTGCAATGGATTGTAATGTGGCAAAGATTGTTATGCAATCCACTATAAGTTGGTTTGGTCATTTTTATTTTCTAGCAGCCTTACAAAACAGTGGTATTTAGTATTAATTTGGTGGTAACCACACAAACAAACTAAGAGGTTTGATCACCAAGCCTACTGGTACTTGTCAGTACATGTACCTGTTTTCCTGCTGTACAGGCACTGTGTACATTATGACATTGTTACACTACTTTTGCAACCATATAGCTCCTGTCAAACTAGCTGAGTATATACAGCTGTGATAAGTGTAGTGAGGCATCTGAGTACACAATACAATGTATGGTCTTGTATTGCACGCTATTTAAAGATGTTTTGTCAAATTGATGGATAACTATTGACTGGTTTTGTAACAGCTGCAATGAACTGGCTGTGGACTATATATCAACAATGAGATCATTGAATCTACTATTTATTCACAACTCATGAAGGCACTGGATGGGGCAACATAGCAAGCCAACAATCTTTACAATTGCCTACACATCATGATCTAGATTATCCCATTTAATTAAACTGTCTACAATGTTAGTTTTCAAAACAATTTATGCTACACGCGAGGAACATCATGTGCATGCATATCACCTAGTATACTGATTACTGGTTTCTTATATATACTTGCATAACATATAATCAAGAGTAAATATAATAGAGTTTACTCTTGATATAATGCATGATAATTCTTTATAGACTCCCAGATTATGGAATGCTTTGGTAATGCTTTATATAAATTGAGATAATCCAATTCAAATAATAATTGTATTTTGCATTTTAATGTCCCAACTTGCTGTAACTGTGCAAAGCTACCCAGCTCTGCAATTATTATTCCTTGTAATCAATGTTTAATTTACGCAGTTTAGTGGAAATATTTTATATCATTAGTTACTATTTGTCCTCCTTCGGGTTCATGAGTTGAGTTATCACTTAATTTGCCCTGTATATCAAATGTTTTAGACATTAAGCTGTCATATCCATGCAGCACAGTACAAGCTCTGGTGTAACTTCTATGCTAACAATTAACATGACTATACAATAAAACAGTAGTTATTATGACCTCAAGATATAAGAAAAATACGTAATTATGGCAATCCATTAATATATGGTGCAGTTACAGCATAGTGGAAGAAGATGATGAAGCCAAAGTATCAAGTGATACTCTAGATTTCCATTTATGTAGCATTGAGAATTCAGTTTCTGAGTTACTTTCTTTATTTCTCTCAAGACTTCTGAAGTACGAAGAAAGCTGGTCTTCCAAATGGTCAATTCTCTTGATAAATGTTGCATGTAAATTGGTAACAGCTTCCACCTGCTGATTTAGTGATTGCTGGAATTCATAGACAGGATCTGCTTTCTAACAGAATGGAGAAGTCAACATAAAAGTTGATTGCTAGCAACAAATTCAATCTCACCAGCAATTCTTGTACTTTCTTGAAATTAGCTCTTTGTTCCCATGCAACTAACTGGGCTTCTTTTTGTTCAAGCTTAATTTGTCCCAAACTATACCATGACTGATCTCGAGTGAATGTTATTCCTGTACTTCTTGCATAGTAGCGTAGCACAGACATTGTATTCTCCAACTCTAAGATCAGTCTAACCTAATACAGGGAGATTAAAGGTGTTAATAACCAGATGTCCTGGTGGGATTTAACTATATTATTACTGGACAGGCAGCTTGGCTGGTGTGCCCAGGAAAAATATAAGTCAACCAACCCATGAAACATTAAAGTATTCTGCAATGAGATTCAGTGGGTGTGTTTTTTAGTGAGTTGTTGACTGCAGTTTTGTATGTAGGTAAAAGGCTTCAAATTTTATCCAAACATTTAATTGTCTGAGGATATTAAAGTGAGTTATGTTATATTGTAGTGCTGCAAAATATGTCTTGTTTACACTGACACCTCAGAATTTAAAGTTAATTCCCAGGGTTTTAGTGGTATATATACAACTTTTGATTCACCAGTCCACTGGGGCATTTGCTAACAGTACCTGCAAACTAATTCTAGTGAGTTGAGCCTTGGCTTGTTCCTCTTGTGTATCTCCAACTGCAAGGCCAACCTGTATAGTGAGAACATAATGTTATGTATAATTGCTTCACAGGTTCATGCTGTAATAATGTATACTTATCATACAGTATGATAGTACTGTATAGTAGGGACCACAAAGGAGTAGGCGTGACCCATGAAAAAAAAATCACCCAAAAATCAGCCTCACTTTTCCCAGTTGACAATGAGGCATTATTGGTTAGGTAAAACTAAGCCCAAGCAAGCCTTGAGATCGACTGAAATGCTTTCAACCAGTTGCTATGGAATTTTAAAAAAATATATATATTTAATGGAATTTCTAGTGACTGACTAAATGAGTAAGTAAGTAACTGACTGACTGATGCCTTCAGACAGGCATAACTCAATATTGGCTAATGACTTTTTCGCTGTTCAACATCACTTCGGCCCAAGAGGTGCCTTTTGGCATACCCAGCGAGTTCAGTTAGATAGAAACCATCATGTAGAGAGTTCAGCTGCAAACAAATCACCCTGTACAGAGTTTCAGCTATGAAAAGATCACCCTGTACAGAGTTCAGCTAGAAAGAGTCACCTTGTAGAGAGTTCAGCTACAAAGAAACCATCATGTAGAGAGTTCAGCTACAAAGAAACTACCATGTAGAGAGTTCAGCTGCAAACAAATCACCCTGTATATAGAGTTCAGCTACGAACAGATCACCCTGTAGAGAGTTCAGCTAGAAACAAGTCATCCTGTAGAGAGTTCAGCTAGAAACAAATCACCCTGTATAGAGATCAGCTAGAAGAAGTCACTTTGTAGAGAGTTCAGTTACAAAGAAACCACCATGTAGAGAGTTCAGCTGCAAACAAATCACCCTGTAGAGAGATCAGCTAGAAGAAGTCACCTTCTAGAGAGTTCAGCTACAAAGAAACCATCATGTAGAGAGTTCAGCTGCAAAAAAAAAATCACCCTGTAGAGAGTTCAGCTACGAAAAGATCACCCTGTAGAGAGTTCAGCTACAAACAATTCATCCTGTAGAGAGATCAGCTAGAAGAGGTTACCTTGTAGAGGGTTCAGTTACAAAGAAACCATCACGTAGAGAGTTCAGCTGCAAACAAATCACCCTGTACAGAGTTTCAGCTACAAAAGGATCACCCTGTAGAGAGTTCAGTTAGAAACAAGTCATCCTGTAGAGAGATCAGCTAGAAGGATTACCTTGTAGAGAGTTCAGCTACAAACAAATCACCTGTAGAGAGTTCAGCTACAAACAAATCACCCTTTATAGAGATCAGCTAGAAGAAGTCACCTTGTAGAGAGTTCAGCCACAAAGAAACCACCATGTAGAAAGTTCAGCTGCAAAAAATCACCTGTAGAGAGTTCAGCTAGAAACAAGTCAACCCATAGAGAGATCAGCTAGAAGAAGTCACATTGTAGAGAGTTCAGCTACAAAGAAACTACCATGTAGAGAGTTCAGCTGCAAACAAATCACCCTGTAGAGAATTCAGCTACAAACAAATCGCCCTGTAGAAAGATCAACTAGAAGAAGTTACCCTGTAGAGAGTTCAGCTACAAACAAGTCATCCTGTAGAGAGTTCAACTACAAACAGATAACCCTGCAGAGAGTTCAGCTAGAAACAAGTCATCCTGTAGAGAGAATCCTGTAGAGAGTTCACTATAAGCAAATCACCCTGTAGAGAGTTCAGCTACATTTCCAGTCACCCAGTAGAGAGATCAGCTGCAAACAAGTTATCCGTAGGGAGTAATTGACATGTAATAAATGTATGTATTATATATATAATTTGTACGTTTACTGAAAAATCTGAATTAATTAAAGTATTTAAAGTCTGCTTAATTATTTTCTTCCTCCTGTGGTAAAGAAAAAAAGATAGGTTTAAAAAGCTCTAGTATACAAATACAAAAAGAAGTGAAATCTAATCCAAAACAGCCAAGCTGTAAAAAAGAGTGCGGCCCTCAGAAAGACTATGGTGAAAAAAGATATGAAATCCAAGGTGGTGGCCAAGAAATGGCTGTGATGGTAGGTTAATGGTAAAAATTTTAATAATGACAATTCAGGTGAATTTGGTGCCGCTTGGTCTTGGCACAAAATTCACCTGAATTGTCGTTATTAAAATTTTTACCATTAACCTACCATCACAGCCATTTCTTGGACGCCACCTTGGATTTCATATCTTTTTTCACCATAGCTTTTCTGAGGGCCACATTCTTTTTTACAGCTTGGCTGTTTTTGGATTAGATTAACTTATTTTCAAATTATTACCATAAGCAGTTTATCCTGTAGAAGTTACCACCCACAACTCTGTGAATGTTTATTGGATTTGCACCAGAACTAGAAATGGGAGTTCTTCGTCTTGATAAATCTTTAATGTATGTCAAATTTCAAGATGAGTGATAACATTAATTTTAATCAAATGGTACAGTTGTACTGTTTAAGTAGGAATCCAGGTGAAATTTTTGCGTGCAACCCAAAATTCTGCCTTTAAAAATTATCCTAGAGATATCTTACAAGACAAAAATCACCTTTGCGGAATAGTACTAGTCCTTATAATACATAAAACAGCATTAAATACAACAAAACGCTTACAGGTGGCTGGATACAGAATTTTTTAAAATCGCCAAAACTTGGAATTTTAGACTGACAGCCTGACTGCCTGACTGACTGACTAAGTAATTCTACTGCTTCATTTAGCCTAGAGGCCAAATGAAGCAGTGCACGGCCACCATTTTGTGTGTGCCTTCTGTGCCTTGTCTTTTCTTTTATCTTCAATCAGGTTGCTTGTCTTCTTCATCCAACAAAACCATATTGAGGCATTAATTTTCCGTATCAACACTTTCTTTAAGCAGCATAATAGACTCCACAAGATTATTTAAGGCGCTTAGACTACGCATTATCTATAGACTACGCATTATCTATAGACTACGCTACTGTACAGAGGAATAGATTATATTACTTACTGATATAATCTATGACGGAGGGTACACTCTACGGAGGTACTGGTACTAGATAGCTTCACGATAGGTCACAAAATCACGCCCATTCCTCATTCTACGCATTATCGATCTATCGATTGAAACCACAATGACACACCCCTTTTGCACTAGCTGTATTTCCATGAAGCAAAGGACAAAATTAACTGGGTGACTGGCTTTCAGAAGCAGAAAAAAAATTTGCTCTTAACTCCTTACATATTTATGTTTTAGTTTCAAACAACTCACCAGTAAGTTGCCAAAGATGATTGGCATCAATATAATGAACAACACCCAAATTATTGCTGTTAGTCCAGGAAGAAACAAAGTGACACCTTCATCAACCAAATCTTGATCATTAATAAAGATTGTATCAAATTCAAATTCTCCAGTCAACATCACTAGTGTCTTCAGCATGCTTCGGCCAATGGTGGAAAATGGAGTTCTTCTATGCTAAAGCAATATGCATACATTGTAAATTACTGATACATGTTGTGGCATTGTATACAGTAGGTATACTACACATGCTATTTATAATTTTGTATGGGAGGATTACAACAATGCCACATTGGCAACACAGTATAAAGTGTGTTATATTCAGTAACTGGTACTGTTCTATGGTGCAGGAGTTTTCCCAGTGAACATTTTATGCATTTAAGTAGGGTGACAAGTAACTGGCACATACCCAACACACAGAACTTCATTGCCCTATAGTTACACTATTTCAGTAAACTTAACCAAGAAAATACTAAGCATTAAACCTTTTAGCAAGAGTTCATAATATGAACTCTTGCTTTTAATAAAGTGTATGTATATAGCAATGAAACTAAATAAATTACTAAAACAATGCCTATATGCATATACCCTACAATCTACAGCCTGCCTATTGTCATTAAAGCTGCAGTAAAGTACGCTAGCTACTATACTTACGTTTACTGATTGTAAGTGCAAAAATACTAAACTAAGAGAGAAAATGTTGGAGTTTGGAATGGGTAAGAATGAAATGATATACATGTAGTAAGAGAAAAAGGCAATATGGAATGAACAGTAAAAATGAAAAGTTCAGAATAATGCATGAAAAAGCTAGTGCACAAAGCAAAAAAGTCATAACCAGAAAGAGTAGCAAAAAAATGTTTTACCATGTAGCAGAATTCACTACATCATGATTTAGAAAGCACTCAATCTAACCATTCATAGTTATACATCACAAACAGGTTTGAGGTCGGTAAACCTGCTTATAAAGGCTTGTGTATATTGGATTATTTAGGTGTTTAGCTGTGGTTCAAAGAAATAGCTGCAGTGAAATTGAGTAGCATTATATTGTCAATGCAGGCATTTCTTGGCCACCACCTTTGATATCACATATTTTCATACTAGCCTATTTTTGGAAAACCGCACCCATTTTCACAGCTTGGCTGTTTTGGATTAGATATATCTGAAAAAAAAACACCTGTCTGCTTGACTGTCTGTCTACGTTCCGGCTGTAAGCTTTGATATCACATTTTTTTATACTAGCCTACTTTTGAAAAGCTGGATATACTGTTTTTCATTGTGTAGATAGTATGTAGCAAAGCAAACAACTTAGAATAAAGTGACAGTGACTATATAAATCACTTTTCTTTAGATACATATAGCTACATCTCCACTTACTGGAACTGTGAGTAACATGAAAAATGGAAGAGCAAATGCAAAAATTAGCAATGCAGCAATCAAAAGTAATTTCACAAAAGTGATAAATATGTTGTACATTATACTGATGGTTATTCCTGTATATGGCAGTCGTCGCAAGAAATAAACATGGTTATTCCATCCAAAAAATACTGCTAAAATTCCAACTGTCCATGTAAACTTGTCTGGACAGAAACAATCCGACTCCAATTTGAGATGAGATACTGCAAACACCACAGAAAGTATAAATATTCCATTCTCCAACCAATTCTCAAAATCTGCTATATACTTCAGTTTCCTTTTCCATATTTGAAGTAATTCCAAAAGTAATTGCATAATAGAGAAAACAATGATTATGACATCTGCAGTGATGAGAAAAGATTCTGCTGTTGATGATAAACCTGTTTTCAATAAACCAATAAATTAGCTTTGTAATTTACATCAGTTTTACCTTTTTCTCTGCAAGATCTTCGGCAATCACCTATACAGATATATGTGGCATACAAACTTTTGCAATACACTGTACATTGCAAATATCTGAAAAGCATGGTAATATTGTGGACTCAGCTTCCATAAAAATATCTATGTATATCTATGCTTCTTTAAAGTGGCTGTTTTATAAGTGGCAGAATGGGAATGGTCGGTAAATACTATACAGAAAACCTATTTATAGCTAAGAAGCAAGCCATAGATGGATCTAGGTGGGGGGGAAATAGTTTAGTGCTTGAGAGAAGAATGAAAGTTTATGGAACTCTAGCACAAGCTATATTCATCTGCATAACTTTGGTTGGTATAGCTGGATGAATGAAGAACATATACATTCTAAGATTCTAGTTGGATATCTTCTAAGAAAATTTGTAAATTTCACTTCCTGGGTTTGAATTTGAGAGCATTTTTGATAACTATTTAGCAAAATGCATGCTATGGCAAAGCATGTATCAACCTAGATCTGATATATAAAACCTGTTTGATGTTAAGATGTAATAAACCAACCTAGAACACTGCCTTTAAAAATCATCGTATAGACATTTTACACAATGAAAATCACTTTTACAGAATAATATTAGTCCATCTAACATCAAATACAACATTAAACCAAGAAAACACTTATGGAAGCTGGATATATATTTTTTTACAAAATCACCAAAACTTAAATTTCGTCTGCTTGCCTGTCTGACCACAGTTGCAAGGCTGGAGGCCAAATGAAGCAGCACAACTACCATTTTACACTTGTGACTTTTGGGGTTCTGACAAGAGTGCACTCTCTCAGGCTGGTCTTCGTCCTTCTTCTTGTAATGAAACCATATCAAGGCATTAATTTCCCTACAAACATTTTCCTTGAGCAGCATATTTAGATGCTACAAACTTATTTAAGCACTTTGCTTGGTAGATAGATACCTGTAGCTTCACAACTTCACGATAGGTTCAATACCATGATAGGTTCAATGCCACCTCATTATTTTTGGTCTAGTTGTATTCACAAGCTAGCACAGTGAAAATATGAAAAAGTGACACACCCCCTGGTAGGTGAAAGGTTTATTCTAATACAGCAGTCATGCTAATAGAACAGCCACACATGTTTAGCTGTATAATATAACAAAAAACTAGTATATTAAAATGAAGTAGGGATCCAAGTGATAAAAGTAGTAAATGAATGGTGGTACTATATACAGCATAGCTTGGTGGGAAAATCCCTACTTTGGAAAAAAGGTATAGCCTTTATAAGCTTGAGTGAAAAAAGAAAGGTGATGCCATGGAGATATATACACAAGTAAAATCACAGTTTTGTTCCTGTCAATATACGTGGTGCACCAACTTTCTGGTCACATGACACATGTCTCAATTAATACAAGTATTCATCAGAACAGTATTCACACAGTTTATATATATATATATTATACCACACAATAACTTACTTCTGCACTTTTGAGATATTGCTAAATACACAAAAGAGAAACTACACATAAATGCAATGCGTGTACATTATAAAAACCTGGTCCAAAACACTGTGGTCTGTATACAGATTGTACATCCCACCCTATAACTAGTATCTTTATAATCAAGGTAGTGTGTACAGTGTAAGTAATGAATGAATGTTTTCTTAAAAATTATATAAGAGTGATTGCATGCAGGTGGGGAAATCTGTATTGTTAACCAAATACAAGGCGTTTAAATTTACATCCTATGAATGTGATCTTCTGTTAGAACTCACTCAACATGGCCGATGCTGTCACAGTGTCAATTCCATTGCTTCCATTACAAGTATACATTTGAGCATCTTCACATGATACTTCTATCAAGGTAAGATTGGAACTGAAAGTGTTGCCATTCCTTTTGGTGTCAATCAGTACATTTGAATCACGATCATGATTTAGTAGGCCATGTTCATTGTACCACATTATGTGTATGGAAGTAGAGGAGTTGCCAGTAATTGCACAATAAAAGGTAGCATTGCCTCCATCTTCAGCAATCTGGTCCATAGGGTATGACTGAACTTCAAGAACTAATAAAATTATGTGATACATTTTAAGATATTAATTTATGCCTATATCATACAGTATCGTACTGTATAGTGGGGACCACAAAGGAGTGGGTGTGGCCCATGAAAGAACATCACCCAAAAACAAGCCTCACTTTTACCTGATGACGATGAGGTAGCATTGGTTAGACTCAAGCAAGTCTTCAGATTGACCTGAAATGCTTCAACAAGTTGTTATGGAATTTTTTTTAAATTATTAAATGGAATTTTCTACTGACTGGCTGAGTACCTGGCTGACTGAGTAATGATGCCTTCAAACAAGCATAACTCAATAACGGCTAAGGCTACAGACTTGATTTCTTCACTGTTCGACGTTACTTTGGCACGAAAGGTGCCTTTTTGGCATACCGCATTATACAATGCATTCTTCATGGACTTACCAGTGTCTTACTTTGTGTCCCATTCATCTTTGCCGACAGTGAAAAGAAAGGCAAAAAGTGTCAATTTGGTGGTAGCATGCAATGGTTTCCCTTCATAACTGAAATTGTCAGTATTTTTCATAGTGGCTAATTTGATTGCAGAAGTGCTTTTCAAACAGTTCTTGATTCGTACTGCTGTGTAACAGGTCTAACATAGCTGACAACAAAGCATAATGGATACTTCACTTTTCAGGTGATGATTGATATAGCAGGGGTGCGTGACACCACTTCTTTCGTGGGACAATGCTGTTAATTACAAAATTTATATCAGTTATTTCTTGACTGCCACTTTTGAATTCTAGGTCTTTCTGAAGGCCTCGTTCTTAGCTAACGTAAAAGCAATATAGATTGGCTTTGTTTTGTCTTTATACAAGCATAGCAGAGATTTATAGAAGATAACATCCTTTTCTTTATATGTTTAAAGATTTTGATTGTTAGAGTGGTTGTTATTACACTTAGAACTTTTCATATGCTTCATTGCAACAGAACTGTTAAATCCTTCCTCATGCATATAAGGGATGTGTAGATATAAAGAAATTTGTGACCGGATTTGACAAAACCCGGCTTCGACGCACATTTAAAAAAAAAAAAGTTTTATTGAATAAATCAGGCCTACATAACATAATGCAACTATGGTTCAAGTTTGAAAACCGTACGATAATGCATTGCTTTAATACAAGCCGTCATACATTGTGTACAATAATAAAAACTTACTTTCAGGCTTTTCCGCATCCGTGAAGTTGACAAATCGTTGACAGCCGCTTTGACAAATCACCATTCATGACTCTGATGAAAACCGTAATTATGCAGAGCTCAGCAACACGTGATTTTGTAACACGTGAGGTAGAAAGAATGCAATTTTGGGCGAAGTGATGAATGAATCGTTCTATCAAGAAGTGTATGAACGCACTACAAGTAAGGGCGCTTCACCTTGATGTCCTTAAAGGTTAGGATTATTATGAGTTTATTAATGAAGCCTGTTTTGGACGACGCACTTTATATAGAAGTTACTTCATTGTGTCTTTCCTGCAACGTGATTGTGAAGTTATATCGCTGTTTTTTTACAGGTGTTTATCTTAATGCGATACAATGGGTGACTACTGTCTATTACAGGAATACAGTGAAAGGTAAATAATACATAAGTGTTACAAGCTATTTTAAGGGAGTACTTGGCTGAGGACACACCAGGTCTCGTGCTTCCTCTGAGCAAAACTCTCTTATTTTGTTGTAGAGGTACCACTGCCGTTCAAGCGAAAGTCCTGGTGGGTCGATCACTGCTGGCAACTGGTATTGTGATGGCTTCCAAGTTTTGTCACTCAGAAGATTGATTTCTTTCTCAACAGTGTCGCTGGAGGTTTTTACAAAAACTGATCCATGATGTTGTGCTGAAAATCTAAAATGATGGAATTTAGTGATGCCCTTCAGTGCCGTCGTCTTGGTATCAAAGAAGCTAGTCCAGTTGTAGAACAATATGGAAGAGGTGCCATCATAACTGCCAACTAGCTGAGGGTGATTGACTGTGGCTGACCGGTGCACAACTCCAGCTATCTCCTCCAAGGTGCTTACCTTTGTCCTTTTAAACAGTCGTTTGAAAAGGCCGAAGCACCAATCGGGTGAGAATTTTGTGTGACCTACAAGCAAGAATGATATGATAATTTCCACATGTAGCCCTGTCATCACTCTCCACAGTAAATATGCCATCATGTACCGATTCTTGTTCTGGCCGCAACAATTATCAGCATGCAAATGTAGGTGGGTCTCACCAAAACTATGTGTCTCAAGGTAATGGTGAAGCATCGAGATGATAGCATTGGACCCCTTACCAACATTGAATGCCTCGTCAATGAGATAGTTAACCTGGTACGAGACATAATTAATCACTGTTGTTTATAATGCTGCTATGTACTTACTTGTCTAGGTATTGCCTCACAACAGACGCCAAATATGGCGCATTTACGGGGAGTGAAAAAATAAATTGGCCTGGGCTGCATAGGATCACTAGGATAATGGACCTGTTTGGAGAATGGTGAGCATTGTTCATACCTAACACCAGTACCGGCTGAGCCATATCAAAACTATAGTGTACTGTTGTTGATAGTAGCAATGGCCTGCTGACAGTCCCAAATGGTGGAGGCTGAAAGTTATCTCCAACAGTATAAAATTCCTTTAAATTTGTGTGAGCTTTTTGGCAGATCTCCTTGTAAAATGTCCTTTCTAATGCAACCAATGTCAGATAGTTTTCAGCTGTTTTTAATACCTGTTGTGTGTGCAAAGTATACAGTAGGTCACTGTAAGACTAACATTGTGATTTACTCACATTGCTTTTTTCACTGGTAGGTCTGTTTACAGTCTTCAGGATCATGGTGTTATTCTGTTGGCAGGTCCAGCACAAATCGCTCATTGGCTTACCAACAACAATGAATGGAAGGAGTGACCGCCAGTACACACAAAATGTGGTATATGCCACTACCTGCATTCCAGCTGATCTACATGACTTCTGATAAAACTCCCAGATGGTCTGTGATGTTCAAAATAAACGGGTGAGCAGTTATGTACAGTGGAACCAGCTTTTGGTGGTCACCTGTATAGAAAGACCACCTGTCTAAATTTCAAATCCCAAGAGAGAATTTTATACCCTATCAATCTGTCTAGACAAGCCACCTGCCTATTGCCAAATTTTTTGGTTCAAAGGTAACCGTTTCCATGGTTCCACTGTAATTGACATAAATGACATTTGTGTAGACTTTACCCATACCCGTTTGCTGCGACTTGATGGAAGGAGTTTTATATCATCTCTTTTATACCCTGGAATCCTTCCTGGAAGTAACAAGGCATTTTCCTCAGCATAGTTTTGTAAAAATTTCACCATGTACTTCTTTGTTGAATATGGGAATGAATGCTTTGGTGCCTGTTTGGTGTTTTTGTGAACACATGTCTCTAGTCCATTCTTAATGTAGTGCTGCTTAAGGTTTTGGTGCCGATCTTTACCAACTGCATGTAGGAAGAGGAAAGTTTTCCGACAAATTGTCATACCGTGGTGTTTGTATTTCATTGTTACTCTACTCCTTTCTGTTGTATTACTGTGGCGACCATCAATGACTGTTGGTGTCAGTAAGACTGCTGACTCGATTTGCCCCAAGAGGACTAAGTCAAGCTCATCGTGAGTTAAAAAGTTTGCTTGTGCACGTGTTTGTATGTAGTGCTCAATAGGGAACAAAGTGCTGCAAGGACTGCCATCAGGTTCTACCAAGTCGCACTTACAAGTACGTTCAACATACTTCCTACATTTTGCTACGTCACGTGATTCTGTAATGTTGCTAGGTATGGATGGCTCACGATCGATGGCTACAAGTGATGGAGTTTCTTCATTATGAGGTGGAGTTACCACAGCTGTGGTTTCAGCAAGTACTTCATTCACCACCAATGGCACAAGGCTGTCATCATCTTCAAACAATTCTATTAGTATACACGGACTATTATACACTAATCAGTTTTTCCATTACTTATTTACTTGAATTTTAATTAATTTTTTTGTGTCAATCTTAACTATGTTTTACCTCTGTCGGAGAATGCATTTTCATCGTCATTGTACACTGCTTCATTGTATGAAGGTGGCATCTGTTTAAGTCTCTCCACCTCTTCATCGGAATTGCTTTCATCACCTAGGAAAATTACAATAATTTACACCTCTTTCTAGTGTTTCCGCTTTACTTTCTGTTTCATCATTATCCGTCACTTCGTCATTTCCGGTGAAATATTCAGCAATAAGTGCCTCCATTTCATTGCTGTCACTGTTCTCTGAGCGAACATATTCTTCGCTGGTGAGTGTGTGAAGAATAGAAGCAATGCTTCTAGCAGCCATGGCCTATCTTCCCGCCGAGAAGACAAACCGATCGATTTGTTCGCCATCCGTGTTCTTCCGAGTAAGGTACAGCTTATTCTGTTATAACTCGCTCTATGTATGCTTAAATAAGTTGAAACTTCAGAGCAAGATGCGTTTAATAAGTATCAATGCATTGGTGTATTAAAATGAGTTTTTTTTAAATTGCGATTTTTTTGTTTTGCTTTTTACGCAAAATATTAGTTTGTGCGTTGAAGCCGGGTTTTGTCAAATCTGGTCACATTTAAAGAATATACACATACCATTGGCCACATAACACCCTAAAATAAGTTATAAAAGATATAGCAACCTACATGATTCCTTAACTCTGCAAACCTCAGATTCAATGTCAAGACCTTGACAGTAAAAATAATGATCTCCACATCCAGTAGTGCAGTTTCTTGTTCGTGACCTGGTTCCACTAAGGTTTACACATTCACTTACACTTTTGCAGCTATGCCAGGGATTCCATGAAGACCAGCAACCTGGTGACAGTAATTTTACACCCAATTAAGTACTAAAAGTAACTATTATATTAAACAATTGTTAATTAAAGGAATTCAAGCAATAAAAAGTAGTGAAACAAGAGCTAAATGATGGTATTACAGCATAGCTTGGTGGAAAAATCCCTACATTGGCATGTTATACCAATCCGCCCAAGTACAGCTAGTATTGGTGCACAACAGACAAGTGTGTATTTTACAGGAACCACTGTTTCCATATATCCTTAGCTTGATAGTGCCTGACAGGAATATAACCAGTTTTGCTATGGAAACTCCCTCAGGGTGGAGCTCAAATTTGAGCTGAATCCGTCCAGCCATTACTATGCATACTTTAATTGATTTTCTTCAAATTTGGAGAACATAAAACAGTCCAAATTTTGTACACATCAGATAAAGAACAAGGGAGTATTGTACGATTTTTGAAAAAGGTGATAACAATTTAAAACGTTCAGCTACAATCAAGTCACCATGTAGAGAGGTCAACTATGAATGAGTCACCCTAGAGAGAGTTCAGCTACAATCAAGTCACTATGTGGACAGTTCAGCTCCAAAAAAATTACCCTGTATAGAGTTCAGCTACATAAAAGTCACTCTAGAGAATTCAGCTAAAAACAAGTCATTAGTAGAGAGTTCAGCCACCAACAAATCACCCCATTCTAAGTTCAGCTACATTAAAAGTCACCCTAGAGAATTCAGCTAACAAGAAGTCACCCTGTAAAGTTCAGCTAAGTTACAAGTCTCCCTATAGAGAGATCAGTTACAATAAAGTCAACATGTACAATCAAGTCACAATGTAAAGAGTTTAGCTACAGAAAAGTCAGCCTGTACAGCTGTACAGTAGAGCTATGTTAGAAGTCACCCTGTAGAGAGATCCACTACAATCCATTTACCCTGTAGAGATTCAGCTATAAACAAATCACCTTGTAGAGAGTTTAGCAATAAACGAGTCACTCTGTAGAGAGAGCTACAAGTAAATCACCCTGCAGCCACAAACAAGTAGAATTCAGCTACAAATAAATTAAGTCTCAACTGCAAACAAGTCACCCTGTGGAGAGTTCAGCTACAATCAAATTACCCTGTGCAGAGTTCAGCCACAAACAAGTCACCTGTAGAGTTCAGCTACAAACATATCACCCTGTAGAGAGTTCAGCTGCAAAAAATAACCCTGTGCAGAGTTCAGCTACCCACAAGTTACCCTGTAGAAACAAGTCACCCTGTAGATAGTTCAGCCACAACAAGTCATCCTGTAGAGAGTCCATATATTACTTATTTTTGCAATTTCAAGTCCCATAGCCAACTTATGGCCAGCTTTGAGGTTTCCTTTTAATTTTCCCCCCTCTTTACTATAGGAAATCATCGAGAAAAAAAGAGACTATAGTGTTATTGATGTATAACTACAGTCAAACCTCTCTAATCTGACGCTCAATGGGAGCCATAAATTTTAAGGAGGTTGTCGGATTATCAAGTCACCTCTGTAATCCGACATTGTACAATATCTAGAATTATGTCAGATTATATAGGTAAAACAGATTACACAAGACTTTTTTTTAACAAGAATTAGAAAATGCTATGCATAGTATGCTTTGATCTTTGGCAGATATAATGAGGTCTTTAAAAACCATGAAGAAACCTGCTAGTAGGTTTCTAAAAGGGTTAGCTAACTAACTTAGTTAGAAACCTGCTAGCAGATAGACCTCAAAGCATTACAAATCTCAGTTTCAATCATTGATTTGCTATGCATGCTCTGCAAAGCACATACAGGCTAATAGCCCATAGACCAACAGGGCTTGACCTACTCCGATCCTTTTATAAGAACACCTATGCCAATTTGATTATGGGAGTTAGACTGTAACATTGTAGGTATGTTTGCTATCATAAACGGAGAATTCCAGAAATATAACAAGAGTTCTATTTAATACACGTCAGTGTTTCAACCTGTTTAATATGCTTTTACTATACTTTAATGGACTCCCTATTAAAAGAACTAAAAAGGTAAGCTTTCCTGCAGATTGTTTATTAATTTTGTTTCTTGTAAAAAAACAACAACAATTATGTAGGTGTGTAATCATGTATATACTGGCTTGGTCACAGAAGGCTAGTGCTAGACCGAGTATTATTAACTATTGACAATCTACTCCCTGATCCCCATTATTACTACTTCCTTTAAACTGATTTAAACCCTTGGCAGTGCTGACTTTAACTTTGTCACAGTAACTATCACTCTGTTTTTGATTCACCAGCTGGCAGAAGCAGCAATAATGTAGCTAGCTACAAGCTTTAATTCGAAAACATGTTCAATCTTCTCTACTGATCACATGACTTGTTTTAACACTGTGATAATTTCGAAACGACATATAACTCAATTCCACAATGTTTCCACCTACATAGCCATATATATAATGCCCGCATTTTCTAAGTCAGTTAGGAACCATGCCCTTGGCTCTTCGTGTTTTAGAAACCTCGCTTTGTTCAGTTTCTAAAACCATGAAGAGCCTCGCTCTAGGTCCCTAACCTATACTTAATTTTAAAATTAACACTTTTTTCTATGATTGTCAACCAATTAAATGCTTTGGTTACTTAAATAATATTTTCTGTGACTGTTTTTAATGTTGCTATTATTCTCTGTCAGATAACTAAGGTCGAAAACAATGTATTTCCAAGTCTAGGGAATCAAATTTTAACTTGTTATGTAACTAAACCCTGTACAGGGTGATTGTTACATGGATGAATGCTTTACAGGGTGACTTGTTCATAGCTGAAATTTCTACAGGGTGACTTCTTTGTGGCTTAACTCTATAAATTATGATGACTTGGTTGTAGCTTTTATGGTGACTTGTTTGTAGCTGACCTCATAAGCTGATCCCTCTATGGGGTGACTTGTAACAGAGCTTAACTTTACAGGGTGACTTTTTTTTGTAGCTGAACTCTCTATAGGGTCACTTGTGTGTGGCTGAACTCTGTACTTGGTGTCTTGTTGTTAGCTGAGATCAGCTACAATGAAGTTACCATGTAGAGAGTTCTTCTCCCTCTGTAGAGAGTAGATACTGCAAATACTCAAGTACTCGTTAAGGATTTTGGTACTCAGATAGTAAAATGGTACTTGAGTACTCATTAAGATCACATGACCCAGCTCATATTATGCATTTGCCATGTTATAGAGTTTGATTGGCATAATTTCTTGTCAGGAATGCTAATATCAGTATTTTAATACAGTGTGTGTATCATTGTTGAAAAAACTGTAAACTGTGTAAAGTCAGTATAAAACATGTCACATGGCCTAACATGGGTATGACTACAAGTAGCTAGTATTCATGAGTACTTGCTTTAGGGAGTACTCAAATAATAAAAAACCATGATCGTTTCAGCCCTACTAGAGAGTTCAGCTACACAACAAGTCACCTTAGAAAGTTACTTCCTTGTAGCTAATCTCTCTATGGGTGACTTGTTTGTAGCTGAAATCTTTACATGGTGGGTATTTTTTGGGGCTGAACTCACTGCAGTGACATGGTGACTTTATAGTAGCTGCGTTTTCTACAGGATGACTTGTTTGTGGCTGAACTCTCTACAGAGTGACTTGTTGTTAGCTGAATTCTCTAAGGTGACTTTTTATGAATTCTCTAGGGTGATTTTTTATGCAGTTGAACTCTTTACAGGGTGATTTGTTTGCAGTTGAACTGTCTACATGGTGACTTGATTGTAGCTGAGCTCTCTATAGGGTGACTTGTTCGTAGTTGAACTTTGTACAAACGTGGCTGAATATTCAATAGGATGACTGCACTATTAGAGCATCTTGATTGCACACTTACTACACTTACTTGACTTTCATAGTACAACTCAGTGGTTTTTAATCTAATTCCTCATAAACCACTCAAAGGCTGTTCTAAAATAATCTACTTATTTACTTATTGTCAGTTGATTCCATTAACTAGTTTACCTGGTAGGTGTGACAAGTAATATTTTTTTTATTAACAAAACTCGATTGTGCATTTGTTACACATGGTTGGTGTTTTTGTTATATGTAACTCCATGACTGTTAGCATGATTTCTCTCAAACTACAAAAGGTTTGCATTACGATGGATACTCCATGTACAGACCAATTTTCAAGTCACACGCTGTTTACCCTGTGGCCATGACAAAAAATTGTTGTTGTATTTTTTAAAATTGTGCATAAATATCTCTCTTGTTCTTCATCCAATTTGTATGAAATTTGGACTTTATACTGCCCTCCAAATTTGAAGAAAACCGACTAAAGCATGTGTGAGTTATAGCAATTTTTCTACTTGGGGCAAAGAAGAGATGAAGAAAGGTATATATCTCAGTGATGGCTGGGCAGATTCAGCTCAAGTTCATAACAGGAAGTACCCCACCTTGAGGGAATTTCCACAACAAAAGTGGTTAGTTTCTTATCTAGCTACGGATGCTTGAAAAGGGATTAGTTCTTGTAAACTACATACTTGTCTGTTACATGCTTGTGATAGCTGTACTTGGCTGCATGACACACTACTGTGTGTCTTGATACATGGGTGCTAGGCAGTGGTTTATATGTAAAAATTAAAATTGAAAATGAAGAGGAAGTTAGAAATTAAATTTTGGGTCCCAAGTGCTTTCCCTGCACTCAAATTACTGTCAGCTAATGAAGAGATTAGTCAGTTTCCATGGCTTCACAAGTTTAGTATCCACAATACAACAGAGCTATGGCTGTTGAACAGCACCACCACATGTGCTTTCATCTGAGACAAGCTGTTTCAGAAACCAAACCCACCACCAATGCATTAAAGGGAAGATGAGTATTATAATGAAATTTTGTCTTAGCATAATTATATGATCACTAATAATACAAATACTCATAAAACCACCTTATAAACATCTTTCCAAGGTATTATCAGTAGATTTATGCTAAAATTTATGCAACAAGGACCCGGATCAGCATTGGAGGTGTACAAGATCGAGATACTCTAATAGAGCAGTCAGCTAACTACTCTAATAGAACATTCACTGGAAACCTGTAGTTGTTTCTGTTATGGAATTTTCCAAATTTGCCTGCACCTATATAGATACAATGAAGTGCATTGGTCTGTTTAAAGGGCTTCATTCATTTACTTGTGCATGGCAATACTTAATTCAGGTACACAATTTCCATTGAAAATGCTCTCAGATTCAATCTTGTATTGTTCAAATTTCACTTTCAACATTCTTATTCTAACATGCACCTATTCAGTGTTGTGCAATTGTGAGAGGGGTGCATGTTGTCTGTACCTACCCAAACTTTTCTATTAGCAAAATGCTTTAGAGAGCCATACCTATAACCTAAAGGCTGTATATAAAATATCTACAGGCAGAAAATATTATGAATTTTATGTGGAAATGTCTCCAAATTGCAGTATTTTAGCATCTATTTTTCAAAAATTTCTTGGAGGGGCATGCCCCCAGGTCCCCCTAGTTCCAGCATGCTTGCACACCTCTATGTACCCAAGAGATTAGTACCTTGAGTTAGCCCCCCTCCCCTTTTATAAATCCTAGATCCGCCCCTGTTGTTGTCTTGATTTCATGTATATAGAAGGTAGGTTTTTTTCAAATTTGGTCACACATAACTGATTAACTATTAGTTTGCAGGTGTATACTGTAATATACAGTGTTTTTTGTGCTCGCAATGATGTTAATAGCATTGCCAGTTGTTATAGGTTACAATCAATCCATATACGTAGTGTACTTCATGATTTTATATATAGTTTGTTATGCAAGTATTGCTTACCACTGCACATATCACTTTGAGGGAATGGCGTCACCAACACAACAGCAGTAAGCATAACAAGGAATAAGGAATAAACTATTAAATTACAGATAAAAGCTGGTAGTCCAAATTTTTTCCATTTGCGTTTCCGCATCTCCTCAACAACTGGGCTCATAAGAAGGGAGGTTCTTTTGTAATTTACCTGTAAAAGTTAAGAAAATAGCATGGTAACACACTGATTTGATCAGTATTTAACAGGATACTAGGCAATTGTCACAAGGTTTTAAAATTAACTGTCTAGTTCATTTATGCTATGATGGAGCTACATTATGCTGAAGGTTTACAGTAAATAAATGAGTGAATTATTAAAATAGTAAACCGCAGAAACATAATAATTCAACTCATTTTTAAGTACTTTAGAAACAATTTTATTTAACCAGTACAACCAATTCACTGTTGGCACAATGGTAGGTCATTTAAAGCTTGGTTGTATTTGGTGTTTGTCCATACCTTATAAGAAATACAATGTATGAACTATAGACACACTGTTTGTTCTTCCCTGCGCTAGTTTCTTTAGCTAAGCAACTTAATTCATCCATCCTACTATCACATCACAATGAATATAAAATGAGCCATCCATGAAGCCATGGCAAGACTAAATTTGGTAAATCAAAGCAAATTTATTTGTCAATTGTTATATTTACTAACATTAAACTGTCTACGTGTACCAAATTGTGTAAAATTTAATGCTGATTCCCTGAATTGTAGTCATTTACAGTGTACAATGAATTATTTTAACACTGTAACTAAAAATTCATAGATTAGCCCCTGAACATAAAGTGAAACAGTGGTGCTTTATGATGGCATTCCTGCTAGAGAGACTTCAAACTGAATTACATTGCAATTATCTGTGTGCAAGTCAAGGGCATTGTGTGCACAGTAGTGATATTCAGAGATGAGATACATGTTGTTGGAGGTTCTTTATGGACATTTTACACAAGCCATTTCATGAAACTATCTTGGGATTTGGTAAATTTATATAGAAACTATTCTTTATAGACAGGATCAATGTAGCATTGCATGGTGATGTAATTGGATTTTCACTTCTACTGCTAAGTACACATATAGACATACCATCAACTCCAATGGGTGATTTTCAGGATCATACATTTCTTGCAACCACCAGTCCTCATTGTATTCTTCAGCATCATCCATGTCTTCCTTTATGTTTGTAGATTCTTTCAATGTATTAGCCAAATGAGAAGAGCCAAGGACATCATTTGGCAGAGATACAAGTGGTATGTCTTGTGCAGTGTTGAATATTGCAGAGTTTTCAAATATGGAAGTTTGATTGGCGGACAAGCCAACCTTATCTTGTACAAACTTAGCCAGGGTTGGCTGAGGAGTAATGTAATCATCCAAAAACTCATACGAATATTCTATCTTGGTAACTTCGTTGCTGCCCTTGTTATTCATCTTATATTCCCGATGAACACACCGATACAATGCTAACTCAGCCACATCTTGATATAAAAGTATATATATTAACTTGTAGTTACAGTTTTCTGCATGAACTCACCAGGCATGTGTTGAATTAGTAACCTCATTGGGGTCTCATTTTTCAATGTTCGAAACTGTAATGCCTTCCTCCAATGCTTGCTGCTGAGGATAGTAAGAGCTGTTCGGCTATAAAGATATTAACTCACATAATCATAACACACATAGTTCTAGCCATACCTGTGTCCTCTCAGAATTGCTTCAGTCAAGCAGTTGTGCCCTTCTTCATTTGCAATAGTCACATCAACTGAATACTCTAGTAAGAGTTTTACTACTGTGTCATGTCCTTCTTTGCAAGCCAGTAGTAATGGAGTGGTCTATGGTAAAAACAGGTATAGGTGACACATCTGCAAGGATTGTTGTGTATGCATGTTGGAACTAGCTAATGCATAATGCTCTCACTAAAATAGTACAGATAAAGGATAGACCTATGCACATACTTACCTTTACCCTGTTGGAGCCATTTCTGCAAGCATTGTTGACACAAGGAACATAGGTGATTCATGGACAATTGTTTCCTCTCGTGGACAGAAAGTTTTAAGGAAACTTTGAAGAAAAGGTGCAGTGTAAGATTGACGTTGCTTTTTTACCCATTATCTATGTTTTAGCATCACTTTTAGAATAGTCTTCCCAGGCCTCCCTGAAAATCTCTATGGTATGTTACATATACTTCAACAAATGAGCTATACCCCTTGTATGACAGCTCTAGAATCACCACAGATAGAGACATCTAAGACAACACATATGATACTATCAATGAACACAAATCTGTCATTAAATAAACAGTGGTGGATCCAAGGGGGAATGCATCCCCCTCCCCAAAAAAGTACAAGCAAAACTTTAAACAAGATTGAGATACTCTAATAGAGCTTTCAGTCAAATACTCTAATAGAACGGTCACTACATGAAATGTTATTAAAAATCTTCCACAGTTGCTGAATATAATTTGAAAACTGCACCATACATCTAAATATGCTCCTTCAAGGAAAGTATCACTATGGACTTGGTATGGTTTCCTGGCATGAAAAAGAAGACGACCATTTAATCAAAGATATATGGAATAGCAATGCGGAGAAGGCAGACATTTGTCCAAACCACAAAAGACACATCTCACCCATGAGTTTGTTGTTTTGTGGCATAAAATGGTGGCTGTGCACTGCTGTGTTGGGTCTCTAGTCTTGTGACTGTGGTCAGGCAGTAAGGCAGGCAGACAGACGGATTTGAAAAAAACTCTCCATCAAGTTGCTTGTAAGTGTTTTCTTGTCTTTAATGCTGTATGTATTTGATATTGAATGGAGTAAGACTATTCTGTAAAGGTGATTTTCATGATGATGATATTTCTATGATTAGACATGGCATTTTTAGTGATCCTCGTCATTTTAAGGGTGGGACCCTACTAAACATTGTTTGATATAGGACATCCTGTATATATATATATATATATATATATATATATATATATATATATACTTAGAAAAGAAATCCACAGTTTGTGCTTTATACATCAATTTGTACAAATCAACAGTATATATAAATGATGAATTCTTTAGAGCATTTAAATATATGGTTATTTTGTGCATTGTGAAACTGATCTGCATAACAGGATTAAGCAGTTCTACAGGAATTGACTGGATACTCAATATACCTAAAAGGTTAAAACAAAAATGTCAGTTCTCAAATATTGTGTGAAAGCTGTGAAATTGAGAGATGCTGATCCATAAAGAAGATATTACTTATTATACTATACACTTACACGACATCTTTCAGGGTTGCCATCAACACACACACTAATGCTAAGCAGATAAGCAACAATATTGTATCTTCCAGTACAAGCAGCACTTGATAATGCAGTGCCTTCTGTGTAGTTACTATAAAACACAAATGATGATTACCTGACATTAATAGGTGCTAGTCACTCACATCGCTTCTGGATCTATCCCTTGGCTAAGCAAGTATTTGACCATCTGAAAATGACCATCACGAGCAGCAATGTGCAACGGAGTATCCTGACCCTCTACAGTTCTGGTCTTCAAGTCATACCCATATTTGTGGAGTAATTGAACACACCTGAAGTTGTATATTATGCACATTAAAGTGCAAGTAATCCATACTTCAACTAAACAAAGTATGCATTTATACAGGCAGTCATTTGACTTGCCTGCATCAACATAAACAACACTCATTACTCACTCAAGGTGGTCATTTTTCACAACAACATGTATGGGATAGTAGCCATTGCCTAATGGACTATCCAGCTGTGTTGTAGTAGTAAGAAACTCATCATAGTTGTCCCAATTTAGAAGATACTACAACATGATAGTCAATAAAGTACATAACAAGTACATATTGTCGTCATACAATGGAACCTGCTAATCAGGACACTTTATAATGGTCCCAAAGTATCCCTTAGCATGTAAACTGACCTGGAAAATCAGGACACCTTGATAATCATGAGCTTCAGATTACTGAGTTCTGCACCCAGCTCTATCGGGGTTGTAGACAAATAAACTACTAATGCCTTATATACTGTCATAACTGTACTATATGAAGTTCTGAAGTTTGGTCAGCAACTGCACAAAGTACACCTTTTCATTTGATTTGCCCATGCATGCAAAGCTCCAGCTATAATGTAAGTTGACATCCTACATCAGCTGGCCTGCATGCACCACCACTCTATGGCATGCATTGCAGCTATGTATAGTTTGGGGAAAATGGGGCAGCCCAGGACATTGCTAGATGCTAGGTGCTAAATGCACCTGCTTTGCCTTAGTGAGGAATTTAGCCACTCTATTTCTATTGCTCTAGCCAATACTTATTTATATCAAGCAGCCTGACTGCACCATGCCCTGGGTGCCCAAAATGTGAAATAATGTATTTATACAAAGTGTGCTAGCACATATAATTGCATTTGAGGTTGATGCCAATAAGTAGTCAAGGACGGGTGGGTGGGTGACTGTTCTCAGCACGTTTGCTGCAGCTTCAATCTTAACTCAGTATGAGCAATTCCAATTAAATAGCGTCCCTTCTGCCACAAGTAGAGATCACGTGATCACCGTTTGTATGTGCAATGGTGTTGAGTATTAATAATTGTGGGTTCCAGTTCTATTAACTGGGATTCACTACCAACTATACCCAAGGTTTCCTTGTCTGTTAACCTTATTTACAGTGGTAATTTTGTTTAATTTTTCACAATGGTAGCTAGTACTACCCTCCTGAGCAAACTTATCTACAGAACCAAGCGGCTGTACCAAAGTGCATTTATCAATACAAACTGGTATATACACACAAGCACATTTCCCTACAAACATATACGTACATACAGCATGTGCATCCACACAGCATCCACACATACTCACACAACAAATCCACACAGCATACACACATACTCACATAACAAAGCTAGCTACAGCATACAATAAACAATTACCTGCAAAATAGGAATGTTCCCCACTTTGCACACATAGTGTATCAAACAGGATCCATTGTAGTAGTTTGTAAAGACACCAGTATAATCACTTTCACTAAGTGCCTATAATAACACAAGACAGCTCAATTTACCAGGTACAAGTGAACAAAAGAAGGAATGCATATTATGATAACCTGTCAAAGAGATTAAAACAGACAGGCAAGCTGAGATAAATGGGTGTGGGTTTAAAAGCAAGTGGTACTTCTAAAAGCCAGGTGTTCATTTAATACTGCTCTTAGGGATTGATCAACGATGCTTTTATTTTTGTTTTGCAATAATACATACAGTAAAACAATTTCATGTATTTGAATAATAATTTTCTAATTCGTAAATCCATTCATGGCTGCAACTGCCATAATGAAATAAAATACATGAATGCAATTTTGACACTGTTGTGCATTTTTCTACAATGTACTATCCTGACATGCATACACCCACAGAAGTCCCATTTCTGAGATAACTGGATTCCACAGCTACAATTCATGCATACCTCACAAATTTACTATCATTAATATCATTGCAGCCATTTCATAGCTCCCACCTTTGATTGCACAACTTTTTCACCCAGGCTTTAAAGGCCACACACTTATATTGCTTGGCTGCTTTTGCATGGATGATATAATCCTAATTACTTGCTATATAGAACAAGAAATTCGATTATCAAGTGGTTATGTACACAATGACAACCACAAAGCTATTATATACCTTTAAATTGCAAATTCAGTCTAGGTGAAATCACATGTAATCTCACAACATATCAGTCTAGTACTCTTTATAATAACACAATAAAGATCGCTAACTGGTTGAGAGTTGAAGCGATTATCTCCAAGCATACATGAGCATATGAGCATGAGGCGACTAATTTGAGGCATACAAAATTAGAAACATGCCTATATAATCTGTCTTCTTACTGTTAGCAGTGCCAATATCACTTCGAAGAAATGTCTACAATGCTATTATTTACCATTAAAAGTGCACGATGATGTCATATTACTCGCAATCGCTCACGAGAGATCGGTTATCCCTGTTCATATTCACTTAAAGGTGTGACCACTATAGGATAGACACAGGGCTACTAAAACATTTGACAAAATCTGCAAAACACTTAGAAAGTGATACTACAGGCATTTATAATCAATTTCACCACATGGCGGTTGTGATGGAAAGTGGGTTAAGGATTGTTGATTCATTTATTTATTAAGGCTTTACAGCACTAGTGCTAAAGGTTTGCAGGACTTGGTAGCCTTGCAGCCTGTTTAAAGATGTTAAGTACTGTATGTTTGAAAATAATATTATGACAAAAAAATCTATGACTGGACCAAACACACAGCTATCTGATTAATGCTTCAACACTGTTGAATACTGTAGAGTCGGGTTGTTAAGCGCATGTATCTATAAGCGCATATTATTTGTTAAGCGCATACACATTTCTTGTAATTAACCATAGATGATAAGCGCACATGGCAAAATGCGACGATAAAGCTACACACAGCAAGAAAAGCTGAAAGTACTGAAAAATTAATGTCTCTTCAAGCGCTTACGTCTCCCTTGAGGTCTCTCTTCGCTATCTATACAGCAAATCAGCCATCTGGATAGTGATAATCTCGTTCATCACGAAGGATTTCACCCAGAAATGGAGTCAAATATCCTTACATACTGGTGTGGTGACCAGCACAAACTATTAACTACTCTATTACAAATTAGTGATTCCGTGTTACACTCACCATAATTATTTATTGGGTGTATGCGCCTAACAGATAGTATGATTTTTGTAAAAAGTTTTCTCCGAAAATTATAAGCGCATGCGCTTAACAACCCGACTTTACAGTATGTATACATGTACAGACATACATATGATGCCTATTTTACCTCAATCAATGCAATATGGCCATGCTCAATTGCCCATTCTAGTAATGTTTTGCCTTGTTTCACCACATCATCTACCCTGTAATTAAATGCAAAGAAAACCTTCACAACTTCCTTATGTTGGTGTACAATGGCAGTCATCATGGGAGTAAAACCGCCAGCATTTTTGGCATAAATATCTGCTCCTCTGTAAAGCAAAAAAAGGACATGTGAAAACAGTTACAGGCACAAGTCAACATATTTAGTCATACATGCATGTATCTATATGCCACACAGAAGAGTCTTTCAGAATTCAAAAACATGTACGTATATACGAATGTCAATAAAATTTGCTGGAATTTCAACCACAGACCTCACTTCTAGACACCCAAAATCCTTAACTAGTGAACTACTGCTGTCAGTTGTCGAACCTCTACTTAATAAACAAAAAGTCTATATGCAATTCAGTGGATCTAGCAATGAAAGTTCTAGCTTTCTATTTGTGTTGTACTAGAAGTCCAAAAAGTGTTCAATTACAGTGTTACAAATTTTTACAACAAAAATAAGTAGTGAATACTGTGACAAATAGTGAACATCACTGTACATTTTAGTGACTATCACTAAGAATTTCCAGTGACGTTCTCTATTTGCCACAGTATTTGACATAGATTTCTATTTATTTCTATAGATTTCTATTTAGATTTCTAGATTTCTATTTCTTTCTGATTTCTATTTGGGGGAGAGAGTATCCTACTTTAGTATAGCCTGTACAAACACAAATCCCGAAGTTATGATGCAATACCTATAGTCACCTTTAATGTGCTAGTTGGTCAGGATTTTGCTCAGCCTATAGCTACAAAGATTGTTGTAGGGTAGCTTCAATAAGTAAACCATTGGAGGCATCATCAACACTCAAAGTATTAAAGTCATATCCTAGAGAAACCAGTGTTTTAGTGAAATTCTTCATGCCATTGCATCATAACTTCATGATTGGCAGTTGTACAGGCTATACTGAAGTAGGATACTCTCCTCCCTATTATGAACTCTTGCTAACATCAAGAGTATGCAATAGAAACCAAGAGTATCCCGTGATTAATGATTGCATAAAGTAACACGGATATTTCAGTAATTGTTCGTTTTCATTGCCAGAGAGGGTTGCTGTATTTAGCCCAGATCAGTCACTAAACCAAGCGAAAACATGATAGTGTTAAGGGAATTGGCTAATGTAAAAGTTCTGGCACTGCCAAGCAGATCCCTGAAGGCATGGCAACATGGCATTGCTTTAGCGAGCTGGAGTTATCTTGGGTCCATACTATGATATTTTTTGCACAATGACTGTTGAGTATTTGGTTGAATGACCCGGAAAACTGGCGAACAAATACCTGTTGCCACATATGCATTTCAAATTACCATTTCGTGTAAACAAACAATTACTGAAATATCCGTGTTACTTTATGCAATCATTAATCACGGGCTAATAGACCGTTCAACACTCTTGGTTTCTATTATATAATATACTCTTGCTAACATGCTACTGTACTTATCATCAATATCTCACATTAAAATATTATTAAAAGAATGTGGGCAGTCATCGGGACAGCTGGCTTGTAATATACAAAATGAAGTTAAATCCACTCCTAAATAGTGAAATCTATGTCAAAAAACAAGCTGTGAAAAAATCATCTTCAAAGAAAAGCAAACTTGTTTAAGCAAAGCAAATCACACCACCTGAAGTGCAAATATCCACTTCAGGTGCTTGTAAAATTCCTAATTGTTTGTTAACTTTTTGTAACACTATTAGTAGACACTGCATCAAAGGAAAGAATGGAACCAATGACAAAACGCATGCTTTTATATTAGCTATTCATTTCTGCACACCAAGAATGATATGAAAGTAGAATCAATCTGTTTGTTGGAGGCATGGTTAAAAAAATCATGGACAGTTTTCAAAGCCACAGATGAAGACACAAAGTTAAGTTTATGATGTATGCATTGTATGTACACTGTTAGTGTCACTTGTCTGAAGGCATAAGGACAGTCAGTAGAAAATTTCACCAAAAAAATTCCACAATTTATTGGAATCTCACTGATGCACTTTTATACTTAACCAATATTTCCAAGGTGCTGTGGTGAGGCTGGATATTTTTCATGGGAAAATGCAACCCTTCATGATCCCTACTATACACACTACTGTTACTATAATGATTAGCTTACTTCTCACAATAATAAAAGCATGTGGTTGCATGGCCGTATTTTGCAGCAACATGCAGTGGTGTTTCCAGATCATAGTTCTTGTGAGAAAGCAAAGATGGCTCCTTTTGTAAAATGTCTTCATTGATGTCTTTGTCATCTGTGCTACTATATAAGTGTAGAATACGATTGTGATCATGATTGAAGGCCATCAAATTGGACCCACGACTAATGAGCAGCCTGATGTTATTTGGAGAGTAAACTGAAGCACTCTTAGCTAACATCAGCGGTGTGTTTCCATTTGCATCAGCTGCATGCACAAGTCTCTTATCCTGATCTTTTGAAAGTAACAGAAGCAGAACCTTTTCACTACCACACTTACAGGCAGTATGTATAGCCATATCACCAGTTTTATCTGCAGCAAACAGATCAGCATTTAAGCTAAGCAACCTTTCAGCTATTTCTTTGTTGTCAAATGCAGCTGCATAACACAGAGCTGTGTTTCCACTATCGTTGCAAGCATTGATGCTATTAAAGTTATTTGTGTTGATCAACACCTCAATGACACTGGGTAATTGGTACTTCACAGCGTAAATCAGTGGTGTATTGCCTTTCTTGTTGGTAGTATTAACATCAGCTCCTGAATAAAGATAATGAAAACATTGCAGCATTACTACAGTAAACATTTTTAGATAACTAAATATAGAGATAACTAAATATAGCACTTTGTTTAATAGAGTAGTTGTATATCACCTATAGACAACAACATGCTTGCTATACAAAGAGATGGACTTTTCAACAGCACTGTGGCGACTTACTGTAGATATAGCTTGCTACTCCCAAATAGTTTTGATGTACCTTAGAAGGTCATCATTTTTTTGGTTGTTTAATGACACACCAAGTCACTAGGTGCTCACAATGTTACTTACTAGCATAATAACCGGATCTATGAAAACCCAATACAATTACGAATTCATGTTTATTTAATATAAATTTTATAATCTACTTAGCCAAATTTATACACTGGCAAATTTTCTGCCTCATATGCCAACAATAACTTTGGGAGTTACAGCCTACCAGGTAGAAACAATAGAAAGATCGATTTGTACAGCAAGTATATAAATGGAGTTAAACTAGGTTAACGTTGCAGTCGAGCATGCATGAGTGTATTATGATAGTGACTAACCTGAAGTCCACCATGACTGGAGGGAAGATTGGGAAGGCACACACGTGAGAAGGGTTGGCAATAATTGGAGAATAACATTGCGCATGTGTTACAAGAAAAAGGCACGTGGAGAGGTGTTAGAACACATGGTGCTACATGGCATAGTGAATCTTGTCCCACCCACACCACTCCCCTCTACCAATTATCTCATATTAGTATTTTAGAAGACAATAATCACAAAGGGATTGTTGGGTGGGGGGTTTAATGTAACGTATTTCCCAAAAAAAAAATTAATAAAAAAAATAAATTAAGGGGGTATGGGGAGGTGAAGCATGCACCACAGACAGTCCCAGCAGGGAGCTTAGTAAATCCCCCCATTTTTTTTTCCTTGTCTTTTCCATCTTGAGGCTAGCTCAGGGTGTGACAGTTCAGGGTTTCTATTAGGAAAATTGTGGCATGCGGAAATTCTTGTGGCTTCAGAGAATGTTAGAATCCCCAAGCATTCCTACCTCCAAGCCTTTGTAGTAAAACATGCTGTATACATCATGTAAAATTGTTGGAAAGGGGCCTATTTGAGAATTAATAGGAGAATCCATGGAACCCTGCACGCCTACCAAAACAACCACCATCTGTTGACGGTGGCAACCCGCTCACAACAGGGTAAGACCTGCGGACCGGGTTAAACTGACAAGCAACATTAATTAAAGGCGTTTACTGAAATGGTTGTAACTTTTGAATACAATGACACACCAAGTTCACCCATCATGTTTGCTATGAATTGAAGAATTGATTGCTAAGTTTGTTTTTCCTTGTAGCACCTTTCTTCACTACATAAAAGGTGAAATCAGTGAAGAAAGATTGATTCAATTACTATTGTTTTGATGTGACAGACCCATAACATACATATCCTTGGATTTACTGCAACATAACAAAGATTTTCGAATTCTTCTTGAATAGGCAAATAAGATAACGTCGAGGTTTTATTATTAGACCCTTTCTTTACTAAGAACAAAGTGTTCAAAAAATTTTTGTTAATAATATGCAAATATTTCACCCATTGTATTCAATGTTTTATTACTATAAAATTTAGGCTTGTGCAATAATGTCGGGTTTCTGCAAAACATATTATAGAAACTGCCTTAAAACATTTACCAGCCATTATTTATTATAGCCTTTGTGCATCATACAAAAGCAGCCAAACTGTTGATGTGTAGTTACATACTATACATGAATTACAACAAATAATGATCAACATTTCAGTACTGTAATGCTACAACAAAAGTACATTTTGTGTCACTTCTTTTAAATACCACCTTTAAGAATCCATCTCAAACATGCGTGCTATAGTTCAACATAATATAAGAGTGGGTTAGATGGAATTGCTTATAGGCTATACATGGAGCTAGCACTAATTATGCCACAAGAATTGATGGTCAAGACACTGTTTAGTGGTCACTAAATTTTTGCATGGTATAATTTCAGAACTATATTAATAGCTAAATGGGACTGTAAAGCTATTAGTTTGCATAATCAATAGTGAATACTAAAAACTGCCAATTCTGATTACCAAAGAATTCAATGATTTTCATTCATAAGTGTATATTTAATTAATACTTCAAGGTGATACAGTGTAGCTTGCTACCATCAAATAATGATGCATACATTTTCTTCAAAAGTGCAGGGCTTTTCACTATTAATTCTTCCTCCATTTGTAGCTATACTGTTTATATATATATACCATGATCATGTGAAACTTCAAAGGCGCCGCTGGTTACATATAGGGCATATACACCCCAACCCACAGGTGAGTATATATATACCTACCTGAGGTGAGTATATATATACTCACCCAGGTAAGTATATATATACTCACCTGGGATGTCACGTGACACATTACTGTGTCACGATTACGGGCTGATAGCCCCACGTGGGCGGGCAAACGATGCCCACGGTAGCATGACTAATCACCCAGATGACTCAGGCTAATAGCCTTCGTCATGCTAGGCGATCAATCACCCCAGCTAGTAAGAGTCCAACCACTGGACTCATTTTATACCCATACCTAGCGACTTCGATGATGGGTGGCAGCAAGTAACGTTGCTCCTACGTTTGTTGATATGAACGGACAAGTCTTCGCCTCGGCGTTTATCAACAGTAAACTTCCTCTGACTTCGGAGTCGAGGTGTATATAAGTGCAATACACCTCGTAGCCATGGTTTATATATTACATGTACTATTTTCACACCTCAGATCAAAGGAAAGCCAGTGCATATATATATATATACCACTTTAGCGTGGGTGTTCAAAGGCACCACTCAGGGTTTAACTGGCATATTGCCCGGGCAATATCATGGGGACACAGTTTGCTCATGGCATTGATTCCCAACCAGTTCAAAGATACGGTACGCTTTGACTCGTTATATTGAGCGACACAGAGCATTTAATTGTGGGTATGGGTTTGTAAGTTAGGCTAGGCTCAGTGTAGTTGCTAAGTTTAGATTATTTAAACTATATTCTAAGACAAATGATCTGTATAACAAGTGCTTGGGTGATGCGTGGATATGTATTTCTACCCACTGCGCAAGGGGCGTATCAGCCATTGAGCAACCACAAAACAAGAAGAATATGACAACCCAAGTGAGTAGCTTATAGTCCTAAGTACTTAACTTAACATATAAGTCAGACATGGTCTTAATTACCTGCTTTATAGCAGGTATTATGTGGAATAACACATTTTTCAATCACTAGCATGGAAAGACCTTATTCAAGTTATATTTTATATGTTTGCGCCTTCGTTCAGTGGTGATTCTATTCCCAGTTAGTACATATCTGTAAGCCTTGAATTTTTACGCACACTATAAAGTAATCAATTCATTTAGTCATTATTTATGATACAGTTTTAACCATACATATTATCTTTAGTACTTGGCCGTGTAATCATAAATCCCATCCAAAACAGCTTATAGCTGTAAAAAAAGTGCGCGTCCAAGTAAAGCAGAGTTAACTGTGACAAAAAGTAATGATATCATAATGCGGCCATGTGCGAGGTGTGGAATTCAAGTTGTAAATATTAATCTAATCCAAAACAGCCAAGTTGTAAAAAAAGAGTGCGGCCCTGAGAAAGGCTATGGTGAAAAAAGATGTGAAATCCAAGGTGGCGGCCAAGAAATGGCTGTGATGGTAGGTTAATGGTAAAAATTTTAATAACGACAATTCAGGTGAATTTTGTGCCAAGACCAAGCGGCACCAAATTCACCCGAATTGTTGTTATTAAAATTTTTACCATTAACCTACCATCACAGCCATTTCTTGGCCGCCACCTTGGATTTCACATCTTTTTTCACCATAGCCTTTCTCAGGGCCGCACTCTTTTTTTACAGCTTGGCTGTTTTGGATTAGATTTCACTTCTTTTTGTATTTGTATACCCCAAAGCCGGCCTATGGCTGGCTTTAGGGCTTTTTAACCTGTCATTTTTTCTTTACTACAGGAAGAAGAAAAGATGAAGCAGGATTATTTCTTTGTAGCTGACCTCTCTGCAAGGTGATCCTTCTAGCTGATCTCTCTACCGGATGACTTGCTTGTAGCTGAACTCTCTACAGGGTGATTTGTTTGTAGCTGAACTCTCTACAAGGTAACTTCTTCTAGCTGATCTTTCTACAGGGTGATTTGTTTGTCTCTACAGGGCAATTTGTTTGCAGCTGAACTCTCTACATGGTAGTTTCTTTGTAGCTGAACTCTCTACAATGTAACTTCTTCTAGCTGAACTCTCTACAGGGTAACTTGTTTCTAGCTGAACTCTCTACAGGGTGATTTGTTTGTAGCTGAACTCTCTACAAGGTAACTTCTTCTAGCTGATCTTTCTACAGGGTGATTTGTTTGTCTCTACAGGGCAATTTGTTTGCAACTGAACTCTCTACATGGTAGTTTCTTTGTAGCTGGACTCTCTACAATGTAACTTCTTCTAGCTGAACTCTCTACAGGGTAACTTGTTTCTAGCTGAACTCTCTACAGGGTGATTTGTTTGTAGCTGAACTCTCTACAAGGTAACTTCTTCTAGCTGATCTTTCTACAGGGTGAATTGTTTGTAGCTGAATTCTCTACAGGGCAATTTGTTTGCAGCTGAACTCTCTACATGGTAGTTTCTTTGTAGCTGAACTCTCTACAATGTGACTTCTTCTAGCTGAACTCTCTACAGGGTGACTTGTTTCTAGCTGATCTCTCTACAGTGTAACTTGTTTCTAGCTGAACTCTCTACAGGTTGATTTGTTTGTAGCTGAACTCTCTACAATGTACCTTCTTCTAGCTGAACTCTCTACAGGGTGACTTGTTTGTAGTTGAACCCTCTACAGGGTGATTTGTTTGTAGCTGAACTCTCTACAAGGTAACTTCTTCTAGCTGATCTTTCTACAGGGTGATTTGTTTGTCTCTACAGGGCAATTTGTTTGTAGCTGAACTCTCTATATGGTAGTTTCTTTGTAGCTGAACTCTCTACAATGTAACTTCTTCTAGCTGAACTCTCTACAGGGTAACTTGTTTCTAGCTGAACTCTCTACAGGGTGATTTGTTTGTAGCTGAGCTCTCTACAAGGTAACTTCTTCTAGATGATCTTTCTACAGGGTGATTTGTTTGTAGCTGAATTCTCTACTGGGCAATTTGTTTGCAGCTGAACTCTCTACATGGTAGTTTCTTTGTAGCTGAACTCTCTACAGGGTGACTTGTTTCTAGCTGATCTCTCTATAGTGTAACTTGTTTCTAGCTGAACTCTCTACAGGTTGATTTGTTTGTAGTTGAACTCTCTACAATGTACCTTCTTCTAGCTGAACTCTCTACAGGGTGACTTGTTTGTAGTTGAACCCTCTACAGGGTGATTTGTTTGTAGCTGAACTCTCTACAAGGTAACTTCTTCTAGCTGATCTTTCTACAGGGTGATTTTGTTTGTCTCTACAGGGCAATTTGTTTGTAGCTGAACTCTCTACATGGTAGTTTCTTTGTAGCTGAACTCTCTACAATGTAACTTCTTCTAGCTGAACTCTCTACAGGGTAACTGCTGAACTCTCTACAGGGTGATTTGTTTGTAGCTGAACTCTCTACAAGGTAACTTCTTCTAGATGATCTTTCTACAGGGTGATTTGTTTGTAGCTGAATTCTCTACAGGGCAATTTGTTAGCAGCTGAACTCTCTACATGGTAGTTTCTTTGTAGCTGAACTCTCTACAATGTAACTTCTTCTATCTGAACTCTCTACAGGGTGACTTGTTTGTAGCTGAACCCTCTACAGGGTGATTTGTTTGTAGCTGAACTCTCTACAAGGTAACTTCTTCTAGCTGATCTTTGTACAGGGTGATTTGTTTGTAGCTGAATTCTCTACAGGGCAATTTGTTTGCAGCTGAACTCTGTACATGGTAGTTTCTTTGTAGCTGAACTCTCTACAATGTAGCTTCTTCTAGCTGAACTCTCTACAGGGTGACTTGTTTCTAGCTGATCTCTCTATAGTGTAACTTGTTTCTAGCTAAACTCTCTACAGGGTGATTTGTTTGTCTCTACCGGGCAATTTCTTTGTAGCTGAACTCTCTACAATGTGACTTCTTCTAGTTGAACTCTCTACAGGGTGACTTGTTTCTAGCTGATGTCTCTACAGTGTAACTTGTTTCTAGCTGAACTCTCTACAGGTTGATTTGTTTGTAGCTGAATTCTCTACAAGGTAATTTCTTCTAGATGATCTTTCTACAGGGTGATTTGTTTGTAGCTGAATTCTCTACAGGGCAATTTGTTTGCAGCTGAACTCTCTACATGGTAGTTTCTTTGTAGCTGAACTCTCTACAATGTACCTTCTTCTAACTGAACTCTCTACAGGGTGATTTGTTTGTAGTTGAACCCTCTACAGGGTGATTTGTTTGTAGCTGAACTCTCTACAAGGTAACTTCTTCTAGCTGATCTTTCTACAGGGTGATTTGTTTGTCTCTACAGGGCAATTTGTTTGTAGCTGAACTCTCTACATGGTAGTTTCTTTGTAGCTGAACTCTCTACAATGTAACTTCTTCTAGCTGAACTCTCTACAGGGTAACTTGTTTCTAGCTGAACTCTCTACAGGGTGATTTGTTTGTAGCTGAACTCTCTACAAGGTAACTTCTTCTAGATGATCTTTCTACAGGGTGATTTGTTTGTAGCTGAATTCTCTACAGGGCAATTTGTTTGCAGCTGAACTCTCTACATGGTAGTTTCTTTGTAGCTGAACTCTCTACAATGTAACTTCTTCTAGCTGAACTCTCTACAGGGTAACTTGTTTCTAGCTGAAATCTCTACGGGTGATTTGTTTGTAGCTGAACTCTCTACAAGGTAACTTCTTCTAGATGATCTTTCTACAGGGTGATTTGTTTATAGCTGAATTCTCTACAGGGCAATTTGTTTGCAGCTGAACTCTCTACATGGTAGTTTCTTTGTAGCTGAACTCTCTACAATGTAACTTCTTCTAGCTGAACTCTCTACAGGGTGACTTGTTTGTAGCTGAATCCTCTACAGGGTGATTTGTTTGTAGCTAAACTCTCTACAAGGTAACTTCTTCTAGCTGATCTTTCTACAGGGTGATTTGTTTGTAGCTGAATTCTCTACAGGGCAATTTGTTTGCAGCTGAACTCTGTACATGGTAGTTTCTTTGTAGCTGAACTCTCTACAATGTAGCTTCTTCTAGCTGAACTCTCTACAGGGTGACTTGTTTCTAGCTGATCTCTCTATAGTGTAACTTGTTTCTAGCTAAACTCTCTACAGGGTGATTTGTTTGTCTCTACCGGGCAATTTCTTTGTAGCTGAACTCTCTACAATGTGACTTCTTCTAGTTGAACTCTCTACAGGGTGACTTGTTTCTAGCTGATGTCTCTACAGTGTAACTTGTTTCTAGCTGAACTCTCTACAGGTTGATTTGTTTGTAGCTGAATTCTCTACAAGGTAATTTCTTCTAGCTGATCTTTCTACAGGGTGATTTGTTTGTAGCTGAATTCTCTACAGGGCAATTTGTTTGCAGCTGAACTCTCTACATGGTAGTTTCTTTGTAGCTGAACTCTCTACAATGTACCTTCTTCTAACTGAACTCTCTACAGGGTGATTTGTTTGTAGTTGAACCCTCTACAGGGTGATTTGTTTGTAGCTGAACTCTCTACAAGGTAACTTCTTCTAGCTGATCTTTCTACAGGGTGATTTGTTTGTCTCTACAGGGCAATTTGTTTGTAGCTGAACTCTCTATATGGTAGTTTCTTTGTAGCTGAACTCTCTACAATGTAACTTCTTCTAGCTGAACTCTCTACAGGGTAACTTGTTTCTAGCTGAACTCTCTACAGGGTGATTTGTTTGTAGCTGAACTCTCTACAAGGTAACTTCTTCTAGATGATCTTTCTACAGGGTGATTTGTTTGTAGCTGAATTCTCTACAGGGCAATTTGTTTGCAGCTGAACTCTCTACATGGTAGTTTCTTTGTAGCTGAACTCTCTACAATGTAACTTCTTCTAGCTGAACTCTCTACAGGGTAACTTGTTTCTAGCTGAAATCTCTACAGGGTGATTTGTTTGTAGCTGAACTCTCTACAAGGTAACTTCTTCTAGATGATCTTTCTACAGGGTGATTTGTTTGTAGCTGAATTCTCTACAGGGCAATTTGTTTGCAGCTGAACTCTCTACATGGTAGTTTCTTTGTAGCTGAACTCTCTACAATGTAACTTCTTCTAGCTGAACTCTCTACAGGGTGACTTGTTTGTAGCTGAATCCTCTACAGGGTGATTTGTTTGTAGCTAAACTCTCTACAAGGTAACTTCTTCTAGCTGATCTTTCTACAGGGTGATTTGTTTGTAGCTGAATTCTCTACAGGGCAATTTGTTTGCAGCTGAACTCTCTACATGGTAGTTTCTTTGTAGCTGAACTCTCTATAATGTAACTTCTTCTAGCTGAACTCTCTACAGGGTGACTTGTTTCTAGCTGATCTCTCTACAGGGTGACTTGTTTCTAGCTGAACTCTCTACAGGGTGATTTGTTTGTAGCTGAACTCTTTGCATGATTGTTTCTTTGTAACTGAACTCTCTACAAGGTAACTTCTTCTAGCTGATCTCTCTACAGGGCAATTTGTTTGTAGCTGAATTCTCTACAGGGTGATTTATTTGAGCTGAACTCTCTACATGATGGCTTCTTTGTAGCTGAACTCTCTATTAGGTACCTTCTTCTGGCTGATCTGACTACAGGGTGACTTGTTTGTAGCTGAATTCCCTACAGAATAACTTGCAATGTAATATAACTGTGTAAATTATATATGCAGCTGAATGCTTTATTAGGGTGACTGTTCTATTAGAGTATCTCGATCTCGCATTTGCTGCACGTAGTTGCCTTTCGAATCATAACTCAGTGATTTGTAATCCGATTCTTCTGTACTACTGCAAGAACTTTCTATGATGATTATTCCAGCTACATACTGATTTTCAGTTCATTGCTCTAAGCGGTTTGCCTGGTAGACACGAAAACTAATAGTTTTTTATTCATAAAAATCGATCGCGTAATTTTGACACAGGTTGGGTTTTGTGTCATATCTCCATGGTCTTTATCCTGATTCCTTTCAAACCACAAAAAGGCACTCCTACGATGGTTGCTCCATCTACATATCAATTTTTTACTGATTCCTCCAAGGGGTTTACCCTGTAGGCGTGACAGACCTTCGACCTTATTTTACGCAAATAATCGGTAATAACTCCGTGAATGTTCATCGGATTCCTACCAAAGTTGGTACGGAGATCCGCCTTAATGAGCCCTTTAAGTGTGCCAAATTTCAGCCCACTCCGAGCACGCATTCGTGTTTTATGGCGAATTTTGCCAAGTGTGCGAAATGAAGATGAAGAAAAAAAAACGAAGAAATTAAAACGAAATTTTGTTCGTTCGTATCTCGGAAATGGCTGGACCAATTTTCTTCAAATTTGGTATGTAGACTCCCCTAACTGGGCGGCACGTCTCTAGCAAATTTGGTTCCAATCGGATAAGGGATCACAGAGCTACATAGGTGTGAAAATGCGTTTTCTTTCTTCCTGTTAATATACTCACGGCGTGGCGCGCCGGCTTCTTGGGCCGCATGACACACTATCGTGTGTCTTGATCAGATAATACAATATTATTGTTATGAGAACCATGTGATGCTGCTAGTTTTTAAGTGTGTGAGCATCTCATAAATGCCACACAAATTTGATTCTCAAATAAAGCAAATTGTATAGATTCTCTGATAGCAATAAATAGTTTGAGTTTGGCCACCTTTCCTTTGTTCATAGCATTGCCGTATACAGGAAAGGTGGCCAAACTCAAACTATTTATTGCTATCAGAGAATCTATACAATTTGCTTTATTGAGAATCAAATTTGTGTGGCATTTATGAAGATGCTCACACACTTAAAAACTAGCAGCATCACATAGTTCTCATTAACACTTTAACAATAATATTGTATTATCTGATTAATATTAATTTTGCAACTTGCATACCTCACACATGGCCGCACTATGATATCATTACTTTTTGTCGCTGTTAACTCTGCTTTACTTGGACGCGCACTTTTTTTACAGCTATTAGCTAATTTGGATGGGATTTTAAACCTTTTTGTTAGAATAAGCAGTAAGTGGGTTTCCGTGGTTTTGACAGAACCCCTTTTAATTTAGATTACAGTGACAGAATATTAAAATACAATTGTAATTTTAGTGGCATGCAACTGCAGTCATGCACCCATTTTAACTAGTAAACCCTTAGTAACACTTTACCTTTCATCTTGCACTGCATTAAAACAATCAAGATACTCTAATAGAGCAGTCATAAAACAGCTCTAATACAGCAATCAAAGTTAGAGCATAGTTACAACTTCTGCCTAGCATTGCATTGTGTAGTTAAATTGCTAGCTACTTAGACTTTACAAAAAAAAATACAACACTTGTAGAAATGTGGCTGTTCTATTAGAGTGATTGACTGCTCTATTAGAGTATCTTGATCTACTTCAAGCATCAACTAATTCAAACGAGGCCATGCCCCTGCCCACATCAGTACAAACTCTTGTGAAATGAAATGAGAATGATAGATAAATGGCGAGTATGTCCAGAGGCAATAGAAGTCACGTAATTACGTATGTCCTATTGTAAATAAGCGCCTTTAAAATTTATCTAATCCAAAACAGCCAAGCTGTAAAAAAAGTGTGCGGCCCTCAGAAAGGCTATGGTGAAAAAAGATGTGAAATCCAAGGTGGCGGCCAAGAAATGGCTGTGATGGTAGGTTAGTGGTAAAAATTTTAATAATGACAATTCAGGTGAATTTTTGTGCCGCTTCACAAAAATTCACCTGAATTGTCGTTATTAAAATTTTTACCACTAACCTACCATCACAGCCATTTCTTGGCCGCCACCTTGGATTTCACATCTTTTTTCACCATAGCCTTTCTGAGGGCCGCACACTTTTTTTACAGCTTGGCTGTTTTGGATTAGATTTCATTTCTTTTTGTATTTGTATACCCCAAAGCCGGCCTATGGCCAGCTTTGGGACTTTTTTAACCTATGTTTTTTTCTTTACTACAGGAAGAAGAAAAGATGAAGTAGATGTACTTTAAATATTTTATCAGTAAATGTACAAATTATATATACTGTATAATACATATGTGACCGGATTTGCGAAAAGGGGTCCAATTTGCCAACTTTGACAATTGATAACTTCAGATTGGAAAGAGCTATTGCCTTGATATTTGGGCAGTGGTGAGCACCACTATAGCTGAATACATGGTGAAATGTTCAGGTTAATATGTTACTTGAACACTGAGTTATGGTCTCCAACATTTACGGAATTGGATGTGTGTGGAAGACCCCTTTTCGCAAATCCGGTCACATATATTGATTACAGAAATCTCCATGGTGGTTTCTTTGTAACTGAACACTCTACAAGGTGACTTCTTCTAATTGCTCTCTCTACAGGGTGAATTGTTTGTAGCTGAACGATCTACAAGGTAACTTCTTCTAGCTGATCTCTCTACAGGGTGATGTGTTTGTAGCTGAATTTTGTATAGGTGATTTGTTTGCAGCTGAGCTCTTTACAGAATGGTTTCTTTGTAGCTGAACTCTCTAAAAGGTAACTTCTTCTAACTGATCTTTCTACAGGGCAATTTGTTTCTGGCAGAATTTTCTACAGGGTGATTTCTTTGCAGCTGAACTCTCTACATGGTGGTTTCTTTGTAGCTGAACTCTCTACAAGGTAATTTCTTCTAGCTGATCTCTCTACAGGGAGGTTTGTTTGTAGCTGAACTATCTACAAGGTAACTTCTTATAGCTGATCTCTACAGGGTGATTTGTTCGTAGTTGAATTCTGTACAGGTGATTTGTTTGCAGCTGAGCTCTTTACAAAATGGTTTCTTTGTAGCTGAACTTTCTCCAAGGTAACTTCTTCTAACTGATCTTTCTACAGGGTGATTTGTTTGTAGCTGAACTATCTACAAGGTAATTTCTTCTAGCTGATCTCTCTACAGGGCGATTTGTTTGTAGCTGAATTCTGTACAAGTGATTTGTTTGCAGCTGAGCTCTTTACAGAATAGTTTCTTTGTAGCTGAACTCTCTACAGGGTGATTTGTTTGTAGCTGAAATCCCTACAAGGTAACTTCTTCTAGCTGATCTCTCTACAGGGTGATTTGTTTGTAGCTGAACTCTCTACAGGTGATTTGTTTGTAGCTGAACTCTACAAGGCGATACTTCTAGGTGATCTCTCTACAGGATTCCTTGTTTCTAACTGAACTCTCAACAGGGTGATCTGTTCATAGCTGAACTTTCTACTGGGTGATTTGTTTGCAGCTGAACTCTCTAAATGGTGGTTTCTTTGTAGCTGAACTCTCTACAATGTGACTTCTTCTAGCTGAACTCTCTACAAGGTGACTTGTTTCTAGCTGATCTCTCTACAGGGTGACTTGTTTCTAGCTGAACTCTCTACAGGTGATTTGTTTGTAGCTGAACTCTCTACATGGTGGTTTCATTGTAGCTGAACTCTCTACAAGGTAACTTCTTCTAGCTGATCTTTTTCACTGCATATTTGTTTGTAGCTGAGTTCTCTACAGGGTGATTTGTTTGCAGCTGAACTCTCTACATGGGAGTTTCATTGTAGCTGAACTCTCTACAATGTGACTTCTTCTAGCTGAACTCTCTACAGGGTGACTTGTTTCTAGCTGAACTCTCTACAGGTGATTTGTTTGCAGCTGAACTCTCTACATGGTGGTTTCTTTGTAGCTGAACTCTCTACAAGGTAACTTCTTCTAGCCGATCTTTCTACAAGGTAATTGAGTTTTTTGCAGCTGAACTCTTTACATGGTGGTTGCTTTGTAGCTGAACTCTCTAAAAGGTGACTTCTTCTAGCTGAACTCTCTACAGGATGATTTGTTTGCAGCTGGATTCTCTACGTGGTAGTTTCTTTGTAGCTGAACTCTCTACAATGTGACTTCTTCTAGCTGAACTCTCTACAGGATGATTTGTTTGCAGCTGGATTCTCTACGTGGTAGTTTCTTTGTAGCTGAACTCTCCACAATGTGACTTCTTCTAGCTGAACTCTCTACAGGGTGACTTGTTTTTAGCTGATCTCTCTACAGGGTGACTTGTTTCTAGCTGAACTCTCTACAGGTGATTTGTTTGCAGCTGAACTCTCTACATGGTGGTTTCTTTGTAGCTGAACTCTCTACAAGGTAACTTCTTCTAGCTGATCTTTCTACAGGGTGATTTGTTTGTAGCTGAATTCTCTACAGGGTGATTTATTTGCAGCTTAACTCTCTACAAGGTGACTTCTTCTAGCTGAACTCTCTACAGAGTGATTGATTTTTTTTGCAGCTGAACTCTCTACATGGTGGTTTCTTTGTAACTTAACTCTCTACAGGGTGATTTGTTTGTAGCTGAACTCTCTACAGGGTGATCTGTTCATAGCTGAACTCCCTATAAGGTAACTTCTTCTAGCTAATCTTTCTACAGGGCGATTTGTTTGTAGCTGAGTTCTCTACAGGGTGATTTGTTTGCAGCTGAACTCTACATGGTAGCTTCTTTGTAGCTCTACAATGTTACTTCTTCTAGCTGAACTCTCTACAAGGTGACTTGTTTCTAGCTGAACTCTCTACAGGCGATTTGTTTGCAGCTGAACTCTCTACATGATTGTTTCTTTGTAGCTGAACTCTCTACAAGGTAATTTCTTCTAGCTGATCTCTCTACAGGCCGATTTGTTTGTAGCTGAACTCTCTACATGATGGTTTCTTTGTAGCTGAACTCTCTACAAGGTGATTTCTTCTATAGCTGATCTTTCTACAGGGTGATTTGTTTGTACCTGAACTATCTACATGATGGTTTCTTTGTAGCTGAACTCTCTACAAGGTAACTTCTTCTAGCTGATCTCTCTACAGGACAATTTGTTTGTACCTGAACTCTCACATGATTGTTTCTTTGAAGCTGAACTCTCTACGAGGGGATTTCTTCTAGCTGATCTTTCTACAGGGTGATTTGTTTGTAGCAGAACTCTCTACAAGGAAACTTCTTCTAGCTGATCTCTCTACAGGGAGATTTGTTTGTAGCTGAACTCTCTATACATGATTTGTTTGCGGCTGAATTCTCTACATGATGGTTTCTTTGTAGCTGAACTCTCTACAAGGTAACTTCTTCTAGCTGATCTCTTAACAGGGTGAATTGTTTGTAGCAGAACGATCTACAAGGTAACTTCTTCTTACTTATCTCTCTACAGGGTGATTTGTTTGTAGCTGAACTTTTTACAAGGAAACCTCTTTTAACTGAGCTCTGTACAGGGTGAATTGTTTGTAGCTGAACTATCTACAAGGTAACTTCTTCTAGGCTGATCTCTCTACAGGATGATTTGTTTGTAGCTGAACTATCTACAAGGTAACTTCTTCTAGCTGATCTCTCCTACAGGGTGATTTGTTTGTAGCTGAATTCTGTATAGGTGATTTGTTTGCAGCTGAGCTCTTACAGAATGGTTTCTTTGTAGCTGAACTCTCCTACAAGGTAACTTCTTCTAGCTGATGTATCTACAGGGTCACTAGTTTGTAGCTGAATTCTCTACATGGTGGTTTCTTTGTAACTGAAGTATCTACAAGGTGACATCTTCTAGCTGATCTTTCAACAGGGTGATTTGTTTGTATCTGAACTCTCTACAAGAAATCTTCTTCTAACTGATGTTTTAACAGGGGTGAATTGTTTGTAGCTGAACTCTCTACAGGGTGATTTGTTTGTAGCTGATCTCTATACAGGTTACTTATTTCTAACTGATCTCTTGAATTCTGTTCAGGGTGACTGCTCTATTAGGATGACTGCTCTATTAGAGTATCTCGATCTCGCACTTGCTACACCAAGTTGGATTTCGTGTTATAACTCCGTGGCTTTACGTCTGATCTTCTACACCATTGAAGAGCCTTTCTAAGATGATAACTCCATCTGTACAGCGATTTTGAAAGCATTACCCCAAGCGGTTTACCTGGTAGGCGTGGCAAGCATAATAATAATAATAATAAAAAAATTAAAAATTAGCTAATCTCGATTGCATAATTGTTACACACTGTTGATTTTTTCGCTGTATCTTCCTGGTTTTTAGCTCGATTTCTTTCAAACCACAAAAGGTTCGAGGTTCAATAGTTAACCTATTCAGCCCACCGATTTTCAGCTTCTCCCATACGCGGTTTACCCTGTAGGCGTGACAACATATTGGTGTTATTTTTCGTGCGTAATTGCTCATAACTCTGTCTGTTTATGGTATTCCAGCCAAAGTTGGTACCGAGATGCGCCTTTATACCCCCCTTCTGTGTGGCCAAATTTCAAGGCAATCGGATAACGCGTTCGAGTTTTATAGCAGTTTTTGTAAGTGTGCGACAAGAAAAAAGAAAAATAAGAAGAAGAAGAAAAAAAAACGAAGAAACCTCAGCCAATTTTTGAAGGTCCGCATATCTCGGGAACGCGCGAAGCGATTTCGCTCCAATTTGGAATGTAGAGTGCTGCAGTTGGGGGGCATGTCCACAGCAAAACTCGTCTTGTTTCATCAAGGAAGCACAGAGCAACGGAGGTGCGAAAATTGCGTTTTCTTTCTTCCTGTCAATATACTCACGGGTGTTACGCGCCGGCTTCTTGGGCCGGCACGACACACTACCGTGTGTCTTGATATTACTAATAAATAAGTGCACCAGAATAGGCTGTGATCTTTGCGGCTTGTTGTCTCATCTCCAAAGGTTGTCTTGTTGTTTTGAAGAGATTTAGTGTCACTGAGACAATTGGTGAGTTTAACCATGCATGTATTTGCGTTGTAAACCTTAATTGTAAAAGGCATAATTAGCACATACCATGACATGTATTTTGTACAGTGGAGTCTCTATCATGACAGTATACAATTATTAAACATTGGAGCAGGGTGAAATTTTTACTGCTATATTTGGAGGCTGTACAGAGATGACTTTGTAGCGTATGTATATCTCAGTATCTGAAAATTAATCTTCACTAATTAGTACTGTGAAAACTGGTCATTATTGTACGGACAAAGTTTTCTGACTTAGTTTATTAAGGAGGTGGCTGCATTTTGCAGCCTTAAGCGATGGTAAGAAGCATCTGCAATACAGCTGTTCTAACTTCTAACTGGCTATAGAGATGGATTTAGTGTGCGACAGCATGTGAGACAGTGAGTGCTGGCAGCAAGGGGGCAACTAATCTGTTAGAGCACCAAAGCACTGCTCCTGACGTAGATTATAGGATCACAGATGGGACATTTCCAAGTTGGCTGTCAGCCCAAAGTGTAAGAATTTTCACTTTCGGTCCTTATAAGCTCCTGATGAAGAAAGTGATGAAGTTATTATCCGTAGGATATATTTTTCAGAATATCTGTTTCAGTTCTACTATATAGTAGCCAAGCATAAGACAAAAATAACACAGCATTCCAGTGGTTTAGTGGTGACCACAACACTGCCTGAGTAAACTGTGGTGAGATTTCAGACTACCAGAAACCCTGGAATGCCTTCAACACAAATATCTAATGCCTGGCTTTCATCCACAGTGGACCTGTCTTGGTGGCCACTTGTACAGAAGGCTGCCTCCCTAAGAAGGCAAACTTTTAAATTCTCCTATGAGACATCTATATGTTTAAATCAGTGCCTTGCTAAAGCAGCTACCTGCTTATTAAGCCAAGAAATTTTGGCCCAAAAGTAACCATCTTACTGCACCTACTTATCTGATATACTCAGGTATATATGGTAGCCATATCAGTATACTGCCTAGCAGTGACACATCATGAGTATTTATGTCACAGTGCATTACTTTATCATCCATCTAAATACAATTATACCTGAATGTGTTATATTGTGTACAGAGCAATCTGCCACAAGATTGGCCATAAAGTGACCAGAGTAAGGTTTCAGTGTATATTGTTAACCATTAATATTGTTCACCATTAATATTGTTCACCATTGTTAACCGTACGTTCTTATATGCATTTTTACTTTTTGTAACTTTTCCCCTTCAGGTTTACTGATGGGCACTATGCAGTATTGTTGACTGGTCCGTGCATAATGTGGTGATTTGGAATGCTAAAATGGTACATAGCATTTCTTGTATGCACATGTTGTAATGTGTTCACACATCTTAGAAATAAATATAATTATATTCTCCTTTATCAATACTCAGTTCCATTGTGCCACTGGGTCATAGTGGGTTGAGTCCGGATCATCCAGGACATTTGGGTCACATTTTGTCCTGGCCAAGTGGATCTCATCTACTGACAGAATGTACAAGATCAGATCACGTGAATAAATTACAGTGGAACTTGTCTATTGTCACCTTTGCTCAATAAGCAGGTAGCAGTGTATAAATTCACACTTTGGAATAGGCTTTTCGAGAGAGGTTGTCTTTCTATACTGGTGGCCATTAAGACATGTTTCCTTGATTGTATTGATGGAGTATACATACTAGAGATGCAACAATACCCTCCACTTAGTGTCATTTGATAGTGATGCAATGGAGACTATGTATTGTTGTACTTAAACACTATACTGTCACAACTCTAGTACATATTTATAATAAGAATGTGTGTTAACTGTTTAGACATACTGGAGCCACACCCACTTATCTGGATTCTACAAATGGAGTCATACCAACTCGTTGTCAGTGCACTTACTCCCACTGCTTATCTGTGCTTGGATGAATATGCCATCCTGTGAGACCTGCTGCCATGGTGGGCCACTGGAGAAGTGGAGATATCATTTTCATAGCATAGTCATTATTGTACAGATCTTACATTATTATTGTGAAAACTGTTGGGTATTCATGTGTCCTCTGTATGTTGTAACTACATGTGTACTCATATAATTTTGTGTGGGGGTGACAATTTTAAAATAATTGATGGTTTTGCACACTTCTTTTTAGGCTAGCTACATGCACTAATTAAATACATATATTCACAGCTTGTTTCAACAACTGGTAACCACAGTTGTGCTCTGTGTCATTCTTTAACCCACGCCCTTAGAGAGCTAGCAAATTACATGGGGGCAACTAAATTCAAATTTCAAAACTAACCATTCTCGAACGATGGCATAGTTTCTTGCACACTTCTTTTATGGCTACATGCACTGATTAACTATACTTACTATTCACAGCCCAGCTCATCAATAGCCGGTGACTGCAGTCGTGCTCTACAGGGGTGTAGCCAGAACCCGGGCCACCCGGGCATCAATAATTCGAGATACTCTAATAGAACAGTCAGATCGAGATAAATCAATCTCAGTATTCAGAGAAGCAGTGTAGCAAGCTACGTATGTAGTTATAAATAAGAAGGTGTAGTTGGTGGAGGGGAAATCAAAAGCGTAGCCAGGGGGGGGGGGGGGGGGGGGGGGTTGGGGGTTTGGATGAACCCCCTTTCTAGAGGCAGAATATTTTAAAACTAAAAATCACATCAAATCTTACAGCCCTGGAGCTCTCCAGTAGCTACTTGCACACTAGCACTCCTCTGTACTATTGAAGGTCGCATTGCATTAATGCTAAACTACTGCAAATTATTGAGATCTATAGCATCACGTGATCAGTAGCACATGTGATGCATGGTGGAAATGGCGAAAGAGTGTTGATTGGTTGAGGCAGACATACTACAAGGCAGCAGCTGCAATAAACTTTGAGTGGTTGTGTTATACATGTGTCAGGTGAGCACAAACTGTGAAT